>NC_036839.1:41971256-42044077 GCF_002910315.2 Salvelinus sp. IW2-2015 | reverse complement strand
AGTCCTCTCAAATGAAAACAAACAAGTGATAGTGCCATCCTCACTGCTTACCACAAATGGAGTGCTCCTTTAAACATTACAGAGATAGTACAGGACAAAACAAGACTGAAGAGCAGTGGTTGTCGTTGTTTGTATAATGTCTGGTTTACTGTTTGTACAACGTGTCAACACATTTTGAGTGTTTCTCCTCTTTTCTGGCCTTCTGTGTGGCTTTATTGGTTTTGATCTCCCATGAGGGGAAAAAAATCTAGATTCTCTTGGCCACAACAAGCAACAGTTGTTATTTTTGCAGAGCTTACCAAGAGATTAAACTGAGCTGTTGTTTTCAAACGGGATTTGGATGTCTTGTTTAATTTAATAAAAGGAGGAATGAAACACAAACAATATCCTCTGCTGAATGCAGTTCATATCACCCAGCTCACTAAAAACTCTCTTCAAGAACAACGTACCATTGATATCCTGAATACTGTCTTACACCGTGCAATACAGAGGGAGAATAGGAATAATACTTTATTACCTATTACATTAAACAGTACACTAGTAAATATCCCTGGTCTATGAGAAAGTCACCTTTGAGGATTGGGAGAAAAGCTAGATTGATTGATTTGATTGTTATATCATACTTGTCTGCTATAATCAATCATTCTCAATAAAGCATCATTTTCTTCCAGGCTAGTGACAGTCGGAGCTATCGATCAACAATGGACAACTTAATGTGGTTCATATGCTTTGAAAGGCAAACCTCACAGTACACAGTTAGGACAAGACTTCAGATAGTCACAAGAGTGAAATAAAATTCAATGAAACAGCTCCTTTTAAGTTTAGCAGAACAGGTGTGTCACACCCTGAACATAGTAAGCTGTTTTTTCTCTGTGTTGGTTGGGGCGTGATGGTGACTTGGGTGGGTTATCTAGGTGAATTTGTATGTCTATGGTGGTTAGATATGGTTCCCAATCAGAGGCAGCTGTTTATCGTTGTCTCTGATTGGGGATCATATTTAGGTAGCCATTCCCCTTTTGTGTTTGTAGGATCTTGTCTATGTTTAGTTGCCTGTCTGCACTATTTGTATAGCGTCACGTTTCGTTTGTTGATTTTGTTGTTTTGTTAAGTGTTCATTCATTAAAAGAGAATGTACGCATACCACACTGTGCCTTGGTCTCACTCATACCACACTGTGCCTTGGTCTCACTCATACCACACTGTGCCTTGGGTCCTCACTCATACCACACTGTGCCTTGGTCTCACTCATACCACACTGTGCCTTGGTCTCACTCATACCACACTGTGCCTTGGTCTCACTCATACGACGATGGTGACAAGGTGCCCTTCTATTCATCACTAGACCTACTCTGATGGACACCTAGTAGAGGACAGAAACCCTTTTCCTACAAATGTTCCCTAAAGTACAACTCTTTATTCAAATTAAATGTTGCCCGTGTGTTTATCTCTAGAGAATTATAAGAGGCAAAGCTTCTTATCAGTAAAAGGTAAGAAGATCACAAACCCTGGAAATGAATTGGAGAGAACTCCAGAGTATTTGTTTGTGTGTGTGTTAAAACATGAACCAAAAAGCCTCACAGGTCAACTGTTTACCTTTGACCTTCCTGCTCCCAGTCCCTCTAGTCTCGCTGACTATTACCACAACATGTTACTAAACTTTGCACGGGAGTTCAGTTTATGTAAATGCCTTTTCTTAGGCGTCCACAGAAGATATCCCTGACACTGTAGCTAATTATCCCGCTGCAAAAGGAGTGCAGGCCAAGTCTACACAAAGTGGGCCAATTTTGTCCATACTTGAAATTTACACATTTCCTCATTGAGACATAACTGGTGTGACGAACAGGATTTAATTTGCACAGAAAATCAAAAGAAACAACAACAATGAAAACAATAACTGTTAGATCTATCATTTATAACAGGTTACAGCACCTGTTATACCCAAGAGCTTGGAGGGTGTGTGAGTTTTAAAGTAGTTAACATCTAGCAGTGTAAACACTCTTGAGTTAACGTGCAGCACCATCTTGGTTTATCTGCAGTTACTTGAATTGGGGCCTAGGTCCATGATAGGTCTGTGAGGCTGTTGGATAATGGTTGAAACACTACACCCGCTGTACGATCCAAATCCTCTGCAATGTCTTTAATTCAGAGTTATATGATATTGATAGCAGTCTACCGAATGTTATAAAGATAGGTTACTCTCTTGATCCTTAATAACCTACCTTATATTTACCCTGGAACCATAATCAGATATTCATGCTGGAATGCTAATTGCAGCATGAAGCCTTTGTAGTCCCATTTGTGTATAAAGTAATTGTATAATAGGGAATGCCTTTAGGCTTTACTCTTCGACATTTAGCTTAGTCCCCCAATCCATATTAATCAGGTTACTTTTTTACTTTTCTTTTTAATGACGCTGACAATTCTACCTGTCTGCTGAAAACTACGAGTTTCCACTCTACAGTAATGGTTAAATTCTCCTTGCTTTAGCTAAGGTTGAACCGAAATAACAGCAGGAATGCTCCAGCTGCCACCTTATATTTTCATGGATGGATTTGAGGGAAACTTGATCGGACAGCCCATCTGCTATCTCTGTGTGTTGGGGCTGGTGTTGTGTCTGTGTAGAGTGAGGCACCAGTTTGATGTCTTACTATAAGATGCATAGACCTTTATCAGACCATGTTTGCAATTACTTTTTCCCCATTTTGCTAAATTGCCTCTGTATAGACTGGTTGGTTGTTTTGCCACAAAATCTAAGCATGCACAACTATGGGGCAAAAGAGAAGGGGTTGGCTTAGATTGTTATCAACATGCAAACTATATTTTGTCTCCAATGTTTATTGAAAACGCAAATACATTTGCACAATGAGCACTTTTTGTCTCTCAAATACATTGTTACAGTTGTTGGTTTGCTAGCTAGTGAATTTTAGTCATATTAGCATAGACGTGACAACTCAAAACATCTCAAAACAAGACACGGTATCAAGAACAAGATCAAATTTGCTGAAACGAGACACCTACGATTCCCCACACGCCAGTTTCTTGTCATTTTTGGCTATCTGGCCATCCAGAATCACAACAACACGTGGACTTCTGCTCCATTAAAACGTGCGCATTGTTTTCGTGACGTTGTTAGCTTACTCGTCTATAAGAATGTGATTGCCTCAAGATGGACAGTTGTCAGAATGCTTGATGGCAAATTGACTACAGTGTCATGACTAATGCTGACACAATTCAAAATGATATGATACGGAGCATCGAACAACTGAGTCCAGGTATTGGTCTAAAATAAGTCAGAAATAAGACATTACATTACTGATCAAATCAAGACGCATATCTTTCCCCTAAAATAATACTGCATTACTCTCAACCTTTATCTTGATACAGAAACCCATTTCACTACAAGAAAATAACTTTTGTTCCCACCATTATGTCACTGTTGTGGACAAAGAACTGTTGGGCAACATGGAGACAAAAGACTTTGTGGCAACTTTTCTCAATTCTCAAGTTAAGTTGATGATAGATGGGCTAGCTGCCTACCAAAGTGAATGAAAACAGATCACTCAAAAATCTAACCTGACATATTATGAAAGTTTACCTTTTCCCTTAGAGCTTGGAAGAAGATCCTTGATGACTTCACTCTTGATCTGAGATGACCGTGACGGTCTCCTTCCAAGGACAGTTGGACATTTGATACATCTGCTCAGCTCTCGGGGCTTGAGGCTAATTGAATATGGCCTGGCTGGCTGAGTGATATCAGTGAGCAGTATTGGGGAGGATACCACATAGTTCATAATGAATGATGGAATGGGATTCCTCTTCTGTTTCCAAGCAACAGCCGTTTGTGTTTTGCCTCAAGGTGAAAGGCTGCTCTTCCCAGTCGTATATATCCTGCTCTCTGTGTGTGCTGACAGTGAGCACAAATCCTAGGGAGGCCATTTCAAACACATCAGGAGGGGAACGGCCATGCAAAATAAATAATGAATTGCGCTAACCTTTATCGGAGCATAGCGGGGGTAGTGGGTTGGCGTTTTATTATTGCAATAACAGCACTGTGTTAGGTTAGAGAAGGCTTTTCCGCTCAAGCTCGGAGTAATAATGGTAGTGATATTCATCTGGGATGTCTTGGTAAATTGTTCCTGGTGATCATGGGTTCAGAAAGGGTATTCACATTAAAGGGCCAATCCGCAGTCGCTAAATCCATTTTTGGATGTTTAAATGTATGATATGTAGCCATCGATTCTGGAAGAATATAACTTCATGAGCTTAGTTTAGGTGTCGTAGCCCATCAGAACCCCAAAAATAGAAGCTTGTTTTACTCCAATGTTGGTAAACAAAGTAAATGTAAACAAAAAACTGTACAGCCTCAAAACATGTTTATAACTATAATGTTGATATCATGGATGGTCAGTCCGTCCATAACTCTGTCTAGGAATTTGAAAGCTGAAGCCCAATCCTTCAGCTTTTTACCAAATCAGTGGCAGGGACTGCGCTTTTGTTATGTTTCAACTACAGATTTCCCCTTTATAGCCACCAGCTCACAAAGGTGTACTTTCTAGCGGCTTTTGGCTAATTTAAACTCATTCTATGAACTAGCTAAGGCCTAAACACCTTGCCAGAATACCTTGTCTTCAGCTTGCAGTCCCCCTTTTGACCTAAACTACAATCACCATCTAAACTATCATGAGAGGCTACATTTAGGTCATTTATCAACACAAAGAGCATAGAGATATGCTTCATTAGATAATTAATCTTGATCCGTTTAATTACAAGGGCTGCAAATGCTTTTCATATCTGCTTCTTATTAGGGGATACCTCAAGAGGCTACAGCTAATAGCCACTTTAAGCCCCATTGGAGCCAAATGGGTCATGGCGACTTGACGTCTCCATGTTTGAATAGGCTTTAATCTGAGCCACCTCAGAGGCTACAGAGGCCACCTTTGCTTCGAGGAAACCATACACAAAATGAATAATTTGACCAAATATGGAGGAAAAGGTAATAATTTCATGGAGTCCATGGAGGAAGAAACCACATGGAAAAAGTGGTAAGCAACTTAGGTCCGGAGAATAGATTTTCAAATGAATGTATTACTGTATGTTAAAGGTTTCATGATGCTTTTATCTTGACCAAAGTAGATCATGTAAAGATTGTTCTATACACTGATAAACTTCTTATATGAGGTTCTAAACCTAGCATGAGCGTGCATCCTTGTAGTTGTGTAGACTAATATAGTCAAAATGTTTGCCTTGGGATAAGTTGAGCCAAAGCTTATGGAATAAGTTGAGCCAATGGTTGAGCCTATGGCAAGTTGAGAAAATTGAAGCGTTTTCTTCCCAGGCCTAAAGCAAGGCATTATTACTGGGATATGAGGTAACTGGCCTATGTTAAAAGTACAAAATATTTGTTAGGTGTTAAGCCTGTGTTAAAAGATGCTTAAAATTATTAACGTACTGATACAAGATGGCGTAGCAGTGCAGAAGTGGTTTTTCGTTCTCCCCTGTACATTTTGTATTTTTCGTATTTTTTTGTATATATTTCAATATATTTTCAATCACTTTTCCATTTTTAAATTAAATATACCTTCCGGTAACCCGCCTCACCCAATTTGATACGGATCCGCTATTTTTAGACCTTTTAGCCAGAACCTCCATCAGAAGCTAACCAGCAAATTAGCTACTAGCTATTTAGTCATTGTCAGCCACTGCTAGTGGCCTTTACCTTTGGCACAGCCACCAGCCGCTTTTAGACTGGATAACACTTGCCAGCCTGCGAGTATCGGACTGTTTTCTCCACTACAACGCCGGATTCCTGCCGTAAGCCCTGGACCATTACTCCTGATCATCACAGCTAGCTAGCTGCCACCGCGTGGCCCAGGCCCGAAGCTAGGTATGAGCCAGGCCCACCTCCCGGCCCGCTCAGTGATCTCTCGGCTACACAGTTGATACCTCTCGGACTTCCCCAACATGGCTAGAACTCCACTACTCCTCCGGATCCTTGCCGTAAGCTCTGGACCTTTGCATCGGATCATCGCTGCTAGCTAGCCACTACCGAGTGGCTATAGTGGATAACGCCCCTGTCCTGAAGCTAGCACCGGTAGCTTCAGGACAGCTTTCGCCAACTGGCCTGGACCCTTTGTCAACACGAAGCCCCACCGTTCCACCACGACTGGTCTGCCAACGTAGCTCCAGCCGCTGTGTCCTCCAATCGGCCATTACCGGACGTTGGAACAAGCGCTTCTACTAGCCCCGGCCTGCTAACTTTAAACGCTGTGTCTCCTGCTTACTGGGTACTAATGACTACCCAGCGGCTTCCCTGTTTCATCTATTGCTGTTCACTGGACCCTATGATCACTTGGCTACACAGCTGATGCCTGCTGGACTGTTCATTAATCACAGTACTCCATTTTGCTATCTGTCGGCCCCAGCCTCGAACTCAGGCCCTGTGTGTAGTTAACTGACCCTCTCTGCCCATTCATCGCCATTTTACCTGTTGTTATTGTCTTAGCTGATTAGCTGTTGTCTTGCCCGTTGTTGTCTTAGCTAGCTCTCCCAATCAACACCTGTGATTGCTTTATGCCTCGCTTTACGTCTCTCTCAAATGTCAATATGCCTTGTATATTGTTCTTTAGGATAGTTATCATTGTTTTAGTTTACTGCGGAGCCCCTAGTCCCACTCAACATGCCTCAGATACCTCCTTTGTTCCACCTCCTACACATGCGGTGACCTCACCCAGCAAAACTAGTACGTCCAGAGATGCAACCTCTCTTATCGTCACAAAATGCCTGGATTTACCTCCACTGTACCTGCACCCAACCATACCCCTGTCTGTACATTATGCCCTGAATTTCTTCTACCATGCCCAGAAATCTGCTAATTTTATTCTCTGTCCCCAACGCACTAGACGACCAGTTTTGATAGCCTTTAGCCGTACCCTCATCCTACTCCTCTTCTGTTCCTCAAGTGATGTGGAGGTTAACCCAGGCCCTGCATGTCCCCAGGCACTCTCATTTGTTGACTTCTGTAACCGAAAAAGCCTTGGTATCATGCATGTTAACATCAGAAGCCTCCTCCCTAAGTTTGTTTTACTCACTGCTTTAGCACACTCCGCCAACCCTGATGTCCTTGCCGTGTCTGAATCCTGATTTCCATCCCCAACTACAACATTTTCCATCAAGATAGAACTGCCAAAGGCAGTTGCAGAGTTCTGTCATACTTTCCAGGTCTATGCCCAAACAGTTCGAGCTTCTAATTAAAAAAAAAAATCTTTCCAGAAATTAGTCTCTCACTGTTGCCGCCTGTTGCAGACCCCCTCAGCTCCCAGCTGTGCCCTGGAGACCATATGTGAATTGATTGCCCCTCATCTATCTTCAGAGTTTGTTCTGTTAGGTGATCTAAACTGGGATAATCTTAACACCCCAGCAGTCCTGCAATCTAAGACAGATGCCCTCAATCTCACACAAATTATCAAGGAACCCAGCAGGTACAACCCTAAATCCGTAAACATGGCCACCCTCATAGATATTATCCTGACCAACTTGCCCTCCAAATACACCTCCGCTGTTTTCAATCAGGATCTCAGCGATCAATGCCTCATTGCCTGCATCAGCTATGGGTCCGTGGTGAAACGACCACCCATCATCACTGACAAACACTCCCTAAAACACTTCAGCGAGCAGGCCATTCTAATCGACCTGGCACAGGTATCCTGGAAGGATATTGACCTCATCCCGTCAGTCGAGGATGCCTGGTTGTTCTTCAAGAGTAATTTCCTCACCATCTTAAGTAAGCATGCTCTTTTCAAAAAATGTAGAACTAAGAACAGATATAGCCCTTGGTTCACTCCAGACCTGACTGCTAGACTGCCTTGAAATAGGCCAGCTTTTAAACATTTGCATTCTTTAGCTCTAACTCCCCCAAAAATTGGCACACTGTAAAGTTCATGGAGATCAAGAGCACATCCTCCCAGCTGCCCACTGCACTGAGACTAGGAAACACTGTCACCACCTATAAATCCACGATTATTGAGAATTTCAATAAGTATTTCTCTACGGCTGGCCATGCTTTCCTCCTGGCTACCCCAACCCCGGCCAACAGCTCCGCACCCCCCGCAGCTACTTGCCCAAGCCTCCCCAGCTTCTCCTTCACCCAAATCCAGATAGCAGATGTTCTGAAAGAGCTGCAAAACCTGGACCCATACAAATCAGCTGGGTTAGACAATCTGGACCCTCTCTTTCTAAAATTATCCATTGTTGCAACCCCTATTACCAGTCTATTCAACCTCTCTTTCGTATCGTCCGAGATCCCTAAAGATTGGAAAGCCGCCACGGTCATCTCACCCTCTTCAAAGGGGGTGACACTCTAGACCCAAACTGTTATAGACCATTATCCATCCTGCACTGCCTTTCTAAAGTCTTCGAAAGCCAAGCTAATAAACAGATCACTGACCATTTCGAATCCCACCGWACCTTCTCCGCTGTGCAATCCGATTTCCGAGCTGGTCACGGGTGCACCTCAGCCACGCTCAAGGTACTAAGCGATATCATAACCGCCATCGATAAAAGATTGTACTGTGCAGCTGTCTTCATAGACCTGGCCAAGGCTTTTGACTCTGTCAATCATCGTATTCTTATTGGCAGACTCAACAGCCTTGGTTTCTCAAATGACTGCCTCGCCTGGTTTACCAACTACTTCTAAGACAGAGTTCAGTGTGTCAAATCGGAGGGCCTGTTGTCCAGACCTCTGGCAGTCTCTATGGGAGTACCACAGGGTTCAATTCTCGGGCCGACTCTTTTCTCTGTATATATCAACGATGTCGCTCTTCCTGCGGGTGATTCCCTGATCCACCTCTACGCAGATGACACCATTATGTATACACCTGGCCCTTCTTTGGACACTGTGTTAACAAACCTCCAAACAATGCTATACATCACTCCTTCCGTGGCCTCCAACTGCTCTTAAACGCTAGTAAAAATAAATGCATGCTTTTCAACCATTCGCTGCCCGCACCCACCCGCCCGACTAGCATTACTACTCAGGACGGTTCTGACTTAGAATATGTGGACAACTACAAATACCTAGGTGTCTGGCTAGACTGTAAACTCTCCTTCCAGACTCATATTAAACATCTCCAATCCAAAATTAAATCTAGAATCGGCTTTCTATTTCGCAACAAAGCCTCCTTCACTCACGCCGCCAAACATACCGTAGTAAAACTGACTATCCTACCGATCCTCGACTTCGGCGATTTCATTTACGAAATAGCCTCCAACTCTCTACTCAGAAAACTGGATGCAGTCTATCACAGTGCCATCTGTTTTGTCACCAAAGCCCCGTATACCACCCACCACTGCGACCTGTATGCTCTCGTCGGCTGGCCCTCGCTACATATTCGTCGCCAGACCCACTGGCTCCAGGTCATCTATAAGTCTTTGCTAGGTAAAGCTCCACCTTATTTCATCTTACTGGTCACAATAACAACACCCACCCGTAGCAGGCATTCCAGCAGGTATATCTCACTGGTCATCCCCAAAGCCAACACCTCCGTTGTCCGCCTTTCCTTCCACTTCTCTGCTGCCAATGATTGGAACGAATTGCCAAAAATTGCTGAAGCAGATGACTTATATTTCCCTCACTAACTTTAAACATTAGCTATCCGAGCAGCTAACCGATCGCTGCACCTGTACATAGCCCATCTGTAAATAGCCCATCCAATCAACCTACATCATCCCCATATTGTTTATATTTACTATTCTGCTCTTTTACACACCAGTATTTCTACTTGCACATCATCATCTGCACATCTATCATTCCAGTGTTAATTTGCTAAATTCTAATTACTTTCTACCATGGCCTATTTATTGCCTGGCCAGTTCGCAGTTTTAAATGAGAACTTGTTCTCAACTAGCCTACCTGGTTAAATAAAGGTGAAATAAAAAATAAAAACAGACAAAAAGCGATTGTGATTGTGTTGAATTGTGTTTGGAAAATAAAGATATACATGGTTTTAAAAAGGTACTGGTAATATTTCATTCAGTACAGAAATGTGTAAGTGACTTACACTGTTCAAGCAGCCCAATTTACCCCATACCCAGGCTAAGTTGTGCCAAGAGACCACTTTTTTTGAACAAGTTCTGGACAAGTTCAAAACTTTAATGTTTACATGAATTCTGATTATTTTCAGGGACACAACACCCTGAAATATATGTATAGATAGCTTTGTAAAAAATAACGCTATACAGTATTTCCCTTTACAGAGTGATGCTGAATGTAAAAAAAATGGCTCAATTTACCCTACTTTCCCCTACCTGAGGATTTTCTGGACCAAGATAATACATCACTTCCATCAAGCAGTACATGTGATACGTAATGCTTATACCATACAGGTAGATTTAAATGAAATTCCTCTAAATCTGACTCACAGTTAGGCTACCTCCTAAGAAGAATGACAAGAGTGTGTAAATATCACGACTTCCGCCGAATTCGGTCCCTCTCCTTGTTCGGGCGGCGTTCGGCGGTCGACGTCACCGGCCTTCTAGCCATCGCCGATCCACTTTTCATTTTCCATTTGTTTTGTCTTTGTTTTACACACCTGGTTTCAAATCCCTAATTACATGTTCATTATTTAACCCTCTGTTTTCCCCATGGTTTTTGTGTGTGTTTGTTTTATTTATTTCGGTCCTTTTGTGTGGGCTTGGTATATCTTCATGTATTTGGTCATTTTGAGTAATGTTACTTTTATTACTTTATTTTATTTATTACTTATCTCTGCTGTCCTGCGCCTGACTCCTCTGCACCAGCTACACCCAGACCTTGTACAGTAAAGCTGTCATCAAGGCAAGGGTGGCTACTTTGAAAAATCTCAAATCTCAAATATATCTGTTTAACACTTTTTCTGGTTACTACATGGTTCCATATGTGTTATTTCATAGTTTTGATGTTTTCACTATTATTCTACAATGTAGAAAATAGTAAAAAATAAAGAAAAACCCTTGAATGAATAGGTGTGTCCAAACTTTTGACTGGCACTGTATAATAGAACATTCCCTGGTTAATTGCATTATGTGTAAAAAAGTATTGAAACCCTTGTCGTTCTGTCCTGGCCAGACAGGTGGTGGTTGGTTGGTGCTATCCCACAACAGACATGATGGAGCCTGGGTAAAGTATTTAGCTGTATGCTTATTTGCTCCTGTTTGTTATATTGTCAATATTGTAGGCTAAAGAAGTGTGGCCCCTATTTATTCTTCACTTGCAAATAAAAGCAATCACCTTAGGCAGAAAGATGCTGTACCATCCTTGTATGCCTTCTCACTGAAATATCCCCCGTGAAGGCCTAGCTTACACAGGTATCAGCTACCATACTGTAATTTAATTGTTTGATCAGTTTAACATTGTGCAAGTGATCTAGACTGGTTGAGTACAGGCCTACAGTACATTGCATGTTTTCCCTACAGCTTAATCCAAAACCTACAACAATCCAATTTCCCAGATAGATCCCAGATTTTCAGTACAAGCTAGGATTTTGCTTTTATCTGAAGTGTTCCCAAAGACCACCAGCCATGTACAAGTTCCCTGAATGAGATAGACACTTTGATGGAATTTCTGGCAAAAACTGAACAAGTAATGTGCTTCAGATTTGAATATTTCATTACAGTGGAATGAATAGTGGCAGATTAAGGTATAGAGAGAGCTGACAAGATGTGACCGGAGGGCACAGCTTGCCACTGTTCATCACATCCCAAGTTATGCAGAGAGAAGTTCCTTTGGTTTCCAAAGAATTCCAAATATGAAAGGTGACAACTGTACATTTGGAAGATCAACAATAATAATAACTTTACACTCATCAACAGGTTTTCTTTCTAATGTATAGTACCTGATTTTGGTACACATTAGACAAGAAACGTGTTATAGACAGAAGAATAACATGCAATGACCACTCATCATTACCATAACATAAAAACTCTAAATAGTGATTCTGTATGGTCACAGTAGCCTCCAGAATGTAATGAAGATACAGCGTGAACACCATTTAAAATATGTATTTAACCTTTATTTAACTAGGCATGTCAGTTAAGAACAAATTCTTAATTATAATGACTGCCTACCCCGGCCAAACCCAGGCGACGCTGGGCCAATTGTGTGCCACCCTATGGGACTTCCAATCACAGCTGGATGTGATACAGCCTGGATTCAAACCAGGGACTATAGTGACAAAATCGAGCTCTCTATATATTTAATCTTTAATTATCCAGGTTAAGCTCCTGAGTAGCACAGTAGTCTAAGGCACAGCATCTCAGTGTAAGTGGCATCACTACAGTCCCTGGTTCAAATCCAAGCTGTATCTGGCTGTGATTGGGAGTCCCATAGGGCGGTGCACAATTGGTCCAGGGTAGGCTGTCAATGTCAATAAGAATTTGTTCTTAACTGACTTGCCTAGATAAATTAAAAATATGTAGTCTCATTGAGATAAAATATAATTTTCAAGAGAGAACTGGTCCAACCAATAATGATAACGAAACTAGAAATATAGTTACTTGTTATTAATTTCGAAAAATGTAATATGAGCCGTTTTAAGAGTTTGTGTCCAGCTCACCATCAAGGAGAGTAAATATAACCAGTCTATTACTAACCGGAAGTGCGTGGGTGATCAGCTACCATCATCAGTCTCTTAAACAAAAGTTGATGAAGGTTTCACAGCAACTTTACTGTAGTCTACTTCTCCGACCGCTGACATGTCTGCAATGAATAGCTGGTGGATTCCATGCATTGTTTTACTACATTCCGCTTATTTGGGATCTTGTGATTCAGACTCTGGAATAGGTAAGATAAGAATTCTTACTTGTTGATATATCCTTTTATCCCGTGTGTGTCCATGAGTTCGAGTTGGACTTTGCATTCAACGATCTACAGTTGTGTAAATTAGTTGTTTTGAGATGTATGTCTTTCAATATTTCCCCCGAATAGACTTCACGTGTCAAGAAGCCCGTGAGTAATTTGGATTTAGCCAATTCAATATCAAATGATGGCGCTTGATATCCCCAAAATGGATAAACAGAAAACGGAGTTATGCCACTTTCACGCTACATTTCTCTCAGCTTTAGTTCGGTTATGTTGACACAAAACCTTACAAAAAAGTATTGCAGTTTTGAAACTGCAGTAAAAGTGCAGTAACTGCAGTCGACTGTGGTATTTTGGACGCAGTAATTGCAGAATTGAACTGCAGTTGAACTATACCGCACTTTAATTGCAGTAAAACTGCCGAATTATTGTAGTAAAAAAACGGTGTTCTTTTGGACGAAGGAGTTGCAGCATACTAGTTAGACTGCACTTGAACTGCACTTATATTGCATTGTACTACAGTTAAACTCCACTCTGACTGCAATCTTTTTCGTAACGGGCTTAACGATTGTTAATAGTTAATTATAGCACGTGTTTGTGCGCAGATGTGCTTGACGAACACGCGTAAAATTCCATACAATTCCATGTGGACAACACTTAAAATTAGCCTATTATTATGTATTGTCATATTTTAATTGCGCCTGGTCAGTTGTCCATATATCCTGCCACTTGTTAACTACATAGCCTAAGGACTACGTCATTTAATTTCCCTTTTCCGTTTTCCAATGCTGTGCATTCTCCTTGACTTTTTAAAAGACCTGGTAGGCAACCTCTTTCCAAGCTTTAGGCCATTTATCAAACCACGTTTTTAACGCTCAAGCTCCCAACATATTTTACATACGTTGATTACCAACTGGGGTCATTTTGACCCCAAGAAGAGACTATTGGAAAAAGCAACAATCAAAGCAAAATATAAATGTAATTATATCATCATAATATCATTAGACATGTCAACAATGTTATCTGGGGAAAAAATGACCAAAACAGACTGTTATTTTAGTTAAATTAGGAAACACTTAATTAGCTTATTCTGTAAAGCCCCCCCCAAAATATCTTCCTTGATATAATGTGCAGTTTTTTCCAAAGTAGAATCGACATAAGTACTAAAAAGCAGAGTTACCATCATTTGATTCAAGCATCATTTAGTTTTACGAATTTGAAGTAAATATACATTTTGTCATATTTATGTGATTAAAAACCACAGGGCACAGCCAAGTCAGCATTAGCAACGCTGTTAATGAAACAATGGGAGTCGTATGGGCTATGGCAACATGCATCAAAAAGCATAAAACCAAATGGTATAACACCAAACGTATCATAACAAGTAGCACATATAGAATGTTGGAGGGTATTATATGGTATAGCACCCAACGTATCATAACAAGTAGCACATATAGAATGTTGGAGGGTATTATATGGTATACACCCAACGTATCATAACAAGTAGCACATATAGAATGTTGGAGGGTATTATATGGTTAACACCCAACGTATCATAACAAGTAGCACATATAGAATGTTGGAGGGTATTATATGGTATACACCCAACGTATCATAACAAGTAGCACATATAGAATGTTGGAGGGTATTATATGGTATAACACCCAACGTATCATAACAAGTAGCACATATAGAATGTTGGAGGGTATTATATGGTATAACACCCACACGTATCATAACAAGTAGCACATATAGAATGTTGGAGGGTATTAATATGGTAGCACCCAACGTTCATAACAAGTAGCACATATAGAATGTTGGAGGGTATTATATGGTATAGCACCCAACGTCTCATAACAAGTAGCACATATAGAATTTGGAGGGTATTTATATGGTATAGCACCCAACGTATCATAACAAGTAGCACATATAGAATGTTGGAGGGTATTATATGGTATAGCACCCAACGTATCATAACAAGTAGCACATATAGAATGTTGGAGGGTATTATATGGTATAACACCCAACGTATCATAACAAGTAGCACATATAGAATGTTGGAGGGTATTATATGGTATAACACCCAACGTATCATAACAAGTAGCACATATAGAATGTTGGAGGGTATTATATGGTATAACACCCAACGTATCATAACAAGTAGCACATATAGAATGTTGGAGGGTATTATATGGTATAACACCCAACGTATCATAACAAGTAGCACATATAGAATGTTGGAGGGTATTATATGGTATAACACCCAACGTATCATAACAAGTAGCACATATAGAATGTTGGAGGGTATTATATGGTATACACACCCAACGTATCATAACAAGTAGCACATATAGAATGTTGGAGGGTATTATATGGTATAACACCCAACGTATCATAACAAGTAGCACATATAGAATGTTGGAGGGTATTATAGGAATTCAATTTTTTTGGGAGAATACACAGCAATTCAGCATTATTTGTACAGAGGGTAGCTAGTTTCTATATTACAGTTCTACCACGTATTAATTTGCCTGGCTACACATTTGCATTTACTTAATTTAGCAGACGCTCTTATCCCAGAGCAACTTACAGTTGTGAGTGCATACATCTTCATACTAGCCCCCTGTGGGAATCAAACCCACAACGCTGGTGTTGCAAGCATCATGCTCTGCCAACTGAGCTACACGGGACTACCCAGAGTCCTTGTGCCGGCCAAACTCTACACTACGCCCACAGACGTTAGTTTCTTCTCCGCCATGAGTCTGGATCTCAGTACCTCCCTGACGATTTATAGAATGCAAACACTTTCTAAACATTGTGTTTGGTTCCAGAAAACGATGGGTTGGACCAGAGCCAGAACACGCATGCGCAAAGCCGCATTTTGAACATTAGTCATTGGCTTTTATACTTTGATTGGTTAGAGATGATCCAATCGCTGATGATTTTGTTTTGTACAACACCCCTCATTTTGACGTCGCCACAAAAGACTTCAACGATGGCCGTCTCAGACTGAAGAATGTAGCGAACATAGAGCAGCAGTAAAATTCAGTTTGAGTCGTCAGGCAGTATTCGTACCACTGACAGACTTTTATGAGCTGCTTTGACTGCAACTAAGAATATATCTAAGGTCATTTAGATTTTGTACACGGCCATACCTAGTTATAACCAATGATAAAGACAGGCGTGTAAATGAGGTGCTCCATCTCTGCAGATGATCAGTCTATTTGGTCTAAATCACTGATACAGGTCCACCTCCACCTCAATGATGATATGTACAACTTAAAGCCCCCATGCAGTCTTTTTATTTGTATTTTTAAATCATCACTTTATGCCTAACAAATCACTCTGTGTGTTTATTTAATGAAAATAAGTTTTTTTTGTCATTTATTTCCCTGAGCCTCTTTTGGCCATTGAAATGCTGTTTGATCGTGTTGGCGTTAGGAAACTAATTTGAAGATATTTACTTACACAGCCCTGATAGAGCCCACCCCCTTACCCAGATGAATGGTCATTGATGTATTATAATCAGATCAGATCGTGACATCATGATCTGAGCCAAAAATTCCATCCCACATGAACAGGCAGAAATTCCAGGGAGAAAAAAAAAATTGCTCTTACACAAAAAGGGCATTATCATAATTTTCACAATTTCAGGGCGTTATTTCGACCTGATAGTGTGGAAATTTCAGGGGGAAAAATCTGGAAAATCAAGTTAACTGCACTGCCCCTTATATAATGACCCCAGAGAAACCTGGATTCAAATTAAGACTTGATTTGCCCTAGAATAAATACTTTTCTGAGAATACACACCAATACGGCTCTATACAGTTGAAGTCGGAAGAGTACATACACCTTAGCCAAATACATTTTTCACAATTCCTGACATTTAATCTGAGTAAAAATTCCCTGTCTTAGGTCAGTTAGGATCACCACTTTATTTTAAGAATGTGAAATGTTAGAATCATAGTAGAGAGATTTATTTCAGCTTTTATTTCTTTCATCACATTCCCAGTGGGTCAGAAGTTTACATACACTCACTTAGTATTTGGTAGCATTGCCTTTCAATTGTTTAACGTGGGTCAAATGTTTCGGGTAGCCTTCCACACGCTTCCCACAATAAGTTGGGTGAATTTTGTCCCATTCCTCCTGACAGAACTCGTGTAACTGAGTCAGGTTTGTAGGCCTCCTTGCTCACGCGTGCTTTTTCAGTTCTGCCCACAAATTTTCTATAGGATTGAGGTCAGGGCTTTGTGATGGCCACTCCAATACCTTGACTTAGTTGTCCTTAAGCCATTTTGCCACAACTTTGGAAGTATGCTTGGGGTCATTGTCCATTTGGAAGACCCATTTGCGACCAAGCTTTAACTTCCTGACTGATGTCTTGAGATGTTGCTTCAATTTATCCAAATAATTTTCCTTCCTCATGTAGCCATCTATTTTGTGAAGGGCACCAGCAGTTCCTCCTGCAGCAAAGCACCCACACAACACGATGCTGCCACCCCCGTGCTTCACGGTTGGAATGGTGGTCTTCGGCTTGCAAGCTTCCCCCTTTTTCCTCCAAACATAACGATGGTCATTATGGCCAAACAGTTCTATTTTTGTTTCATCAGACCAGAGAATATTTCTCCAAAAAGTACAATCTTTGTCCCCATGTGTAGTTGCAAACCGTTGTCTGGCTTTTTTTTATGGTGGTTTTGGAGCTTTATCTAAAGCCATGACATCATTTTCTGGAATTTTCCAAGCTGTTTAAATGCTCAGTCAACTTAGTGTATGGAAACTTCTGACACACTGGAATTGTGATACAGTGAATTCTAAGTGAAATAATCTGTCTGTAAACAATTGTTGGAAAAATGACATGTGTCATGCACGAAGTAGATATCCTAACTGACTTGCCAAAACTATAGTTTGTTAACAAGAAATATGTAGAGTGGTTGAAAAACTAGTTTTAATGTCTCCAACCTAAGTGTATGTAAACTTCCGACTTCAACTGTATGTAGATTCAGAGCGTATCTGAGTTCTGTATTGTAGTACTATTAAGTATTTATACTATTGGCAAAATTGTATATGCATATAACGTAGGTAATTTTGGTTTTGTACACAATCGTACGATATGTGGTACAGAAAAGTACAATCTTGGGCATACATGGGGAGATATATCTCTGTAGATGATCTGTCTATCTGTTCCAAATTACTGATACAGGTCCCCATCCACCCTCTGGTGTAATGGATATCTTGTTATTATGTCTCCAGAGAAATTAAACTAAATTCAAATAAAGGTCAGATTCATCAAATTACTATAGGCAGAACTGTTGTTGGCTGGGATCAAAACGGCCCCAAAGGACCTGCATTTTATAAAGTCCATATTAATACAGAAACTAAACAATGATTTAGATTTGTTAAGAATAAGTTGATTGACAAATTCATGAACAATTTGAAGAATTTAATAAACCACCTTTGGTTTATGATAAAAGTCTTAGCACCATGTATAAGTCATTGTCATGTTGGACACAGCTATTTGGGTGAACCCTTAGTCTCAATTTGATTCTTGCAGATGTGAAACATCATCTTTGGCGTTTGGGCTAAAGTTCAGATGTTGCAAAGTTATACCCTGGTCAGAGCTGAAGCTGGGAATTTCTTATGCCAGGTTGCAGTAGTCTCAAAGGTTGTTAAGGTGGCGTGATGAGTAGGCTAATGTCAGGGACCAATTGGGGGACATTTCATATGGCTAGTGTTACAATATGACGAGGAAAAGGGATGGTACAAAATATACTGTAGGCCAAGCCTGGCCAGTTATCCTCGACGGCCTGTCATTGAGGTTCTGTAGAAGACAAATCAAGTTCAATAGTCTGCAATAGAATTTAAATCCCCTCATATTAGTATTTTACTGGGATATAACGTGTTACTGTACTATTGTCATTTTATTACCACTTTATTACTGTATGTGTTTTAATGTAAAGTGTGTTACCTTGAGTAATGCAAACATCGATAGGATATGGCCTACATCTGGGCCAAAGCCGTGATATGACTGCTACAGATGTCGGATCTTAATTTGATCACCCTGTTGCAGGAGAACTTTACGAAAAATGTATGAACTCCTCCAAAAATGTCCATGAATTATAATTCCACATAATAATTCCACATATCTGGTAGCTGTAGGATTATTTTCCTGCTGTTGTAGCAAACTGGCTCAAATTAAGATCCTACATCTGTAAAATATGTCTTGTTTAATCCAAACACTGAATTCAACCTGGTATGTACATTTAGACACTATAAGTTTGGTCTTTAACAAGTTTGTTGCCTTTTAGCATGTTTACATTTTTAGGGCACCTCACAGTGTACGAACTCAATATTAACTTGTAATGATTTATACAAACACACATACACAACAAGCAATTGGCCTCTATATCACAACCATGACCTTCTTAGACTATACAATAAGCTTGGGTGCCCATAAGCAGTGTTTGATTTCTGTACTATGCAAAACAGGTTATATCATTTGGAAGTACATTTGGAAGTACACTGAACAAAAATATAAATGCAACATGTAAAGCTGAAATAAAAGATCCCAGAAATGTTCCATATGCATAAAAAGCTAATTTCTCAAAAATGTGTTTACATCCCTGTTAGTGAGCATTTTATCCTTTGTAAAGATAATCCATCCACCTGACAGGTATGGCATATCAAGAAGCTGATAAAACAGCATGATCATTACACAGGTGCTGGGGGACAATAAAAGGCCACTCTAAAATGTGCCGTTTTTTTTTCACACAACACAATGCCACAGATGTCTCAAGTTTTGAGGGAGCGTGCAATTTGCATGCTGACTGCAGGAATGTCCACCTTAGCTGTTGCCAGAGAAATTAATGTTCATTTGTCTACCATAAACCGCCTCCAACATCGTTTTAGAGAATTTGGCAGCACGTCCAACTGGCTTCACAACCGCAGACCACGTATAACCACACCAGCCCAGAACCTCCACATTCGGCTTCTTCACCTGCATGATCATCAGAGGAGGGGAGGGGGGGAATTTCTGTCTGTAATAAAAACTCCTTCTGATTGGCTGGGTCTGGCTCCCCAGTGGGTTGGCCTGGAAATTCATGTGAAATCCATAGATTAGGGTCTAATGAATTCATTTAAATTGACTAACTTCCTTATATGAACTGTAATTCAGCAAAATCTTTCAAATGGTTGCATGTTGCGTTGCAATTTTTTTCAGTATATTAGAGGAAAAACAGTAGAAGAATTCCCTGCCCTTTTACAAACACAACGTTAGTATCAACTTTGAAATGGACGGGAATCTTAATGCCCCTCTGTCACGGCCGTTGAATGAAGAGGACCAAAGCGCAGCGTGGTCAGCGTACATATTCCCTTTTATTTAGGATGACGCCGACAAAAACAAGAAACAATACAAAAACAACTGTGAAGCTTAAGGCTATAGAGCCACAAACAAAGACAACTTCCCACACAGAAAGGAGGGAAAAGGGATACCTAAGTATGGTTCCCAATCCGAGACAACGATATTAACCATACCCGGCCAAAACATAGAAATACAAAATCATAGAATGCCCACCCCAAATCACACCCTGACCAAACCAAATAGAGACATAAAAAGGCTCTCTAAGGTCCCCCCAAAGGTGCAGACTCCGGCCGCAAAACCTGAACCTATAGGGGAGGGTCTGGGTGGGCATCTATCCGTGGTGGCGGCTCAGGTGCGGGACGCAGACCCCGCTCCACCACTGGCTCATCCCACTTTGGTGGCACCTCTGGTGCGGGGACCCTCGTCGCCGACCCCGGACTGGGGACCCTCGTTGCGGGCCCCGGACTGGGCAACCTCGTTGCGGGCCCCGGACTGGGCACCCTCGTTGCGGGCCCTCCTACTGGGCACCCTCGTTGCGGGCCCCGGACTGGGCACCCTCGTTGCGGGCCCTCCTACTGGGCACCCTCGTTGCGGGCCCCGGACTGGGCATCCTCGTTGTGGGCCCCGGACTGGGCAACCTCGTTGAGGGCCCCGGACTGGGCACCCTCGTTGCGGGCCCCGGACTGGAGGCCGTCGCCTGGAGGTTCCGGACTGGAGACCGTCGCTGAGGCTCAGGACTGGGGACCGTCGCTGAAATGCTCAGGACTGGAGACCGTCGTTTGAGGCTCCGGACTGGAGACCGACGTTGGAGGCTCCGGACTGGAGACCGTCGCTGGAGGCTCCAGACTGGAGACTGTCGCTGGAGGCTTCGGGCCATGGATCATCACTGGAGGCTTCGTGCCATGGATCATCACTGGAGGCGTCGTGCCATGGATCATCACTGGAGGCTTCGTGCCATGGATCATCACTGGAGGCTTCGTGCCATGGATCATCACTGGAGGCTTCGTGCCATGGATCATCACTGGAGGCGTCTTGCCATGGGTCATCACTGGAGTGAGGAGACGTATGGGCAGTCTGGTATGTGGAGCTGCCACAGGACTCACCAGGCTGGGGAAACATACAGGAGGCCTGGTTCTGGAGACAGGCACAGGACTCACCAGGCTGGGGAGACATACAGGAGGCTTAGTTCTGGGCGCAGGCACAGGACTCACCAGGCTGGAGAGACATACAGGAGGCTTTGTCCTTGACAGAGGCACCGGATACACTGGGCCGTGGAGGCGCACTGGCACAACCGGTTCTGGCTGGATGCTCACCCTAGCCCGGCAGATGCGGGGAGCTGGAATGTAGCGCACCGGGCTGTGAACGCGCACTCCACCGTGCGCTCCACCGCATAACACGGTGCCAGACCAGTACGACGCTCGCCACGGTAAGCACGGGGAGTTGGCTCAGGTCTGTAAACCGACTCTGCCAATCTCCCCGTGTGCCCCACAATTTCTTTTTTGGGGGGGGCTGCCTCTCGGGCTTCCTCGCTAACCGTGTACGTCTCGACGACTCCATTCTCCGATATCCCTCTTCGCACTGCTCAATTGAATCCCAGGCGGGCTCTGGCACTCTCCCTGGGTCGACCGACCATCTCTCTACCTCCTCTCAGGTTGTCTCATACTCCTGGCCACGCTGCTTGGTCCTTTCTTGGTGGGAAGTTCTGTCACGGCCGTTGAATGAAGAGGACCAAAGCGCAGCGCGGTGAGCGTCCATATTCCCATTTATGTAGGATGATGCCGACAAAAACAAGAAACAATACAAAAACAACCGTGAAGCTTAAGGCTATAGTGCCACAAACAAAGACAACTTCCCACACAGAAAGGAGGGAAAAGGGATACCTAAGTATGGTTCCCAATCAGAGACAACGCTAGACAGCTGTCCCTGATTGAGAACCATACCCGGCCAAAACATAGAAATACAAAATTATAGAAAACAAAAACATAGAATGCCCACACCAAATCACACCCTGACCAAACCAAATTGAGACATAAAAAGGCTCTCTAAGGTCAGGGCGTGACACCCTCTAATCATCTGGTGGAGGTGAACAGCATAAACTGTCTCTCACGCATGAATTTGTGGGTAAATTTAATAAGCTGTTCACTCAGTGTTTGATATGGTCCACTATGTTAAAACCCCCGGCGATATGCAAAAGGAAATTGCTTAGCACGTGTCATTTTTAATTAGCTTTTAGCTTATATATCAGGAAAGCTTACTGTAACTCTGTTTTAGTGTATTGTTGTGAGTTTGTGAGGTAGGCTACAGTAGCTAGATCACCTGCTGAGATCTATAAAAGAGTGGCAGCCCTTTGGGTTCGACCAGTGAAAATGTGCAATGATTTCAACACTTAGTCAGTGTTCCGGCCTAAACGTTTTTAATTGGACAGTGTCCATTTAAAATTATCATAAATCTCACCTGCAGGCAATTTAAATGCCCAATGTAGCCATTTTTATATCAATATCATATCATTTCTGAGTAACAATAAAGTACCTTACTGTAATGGATTTAAATTAAAATGGGTAAAAATGGCTTTTTAGCAAAACACTTTCTCAAGCTAGAATTTAGCTAGGACTGTCTGTGAGTGGTCTAAGTGGGGAGGGGAAAACTGAAAACTAGCTGTTATTGGCAGGTTTGGAACTCTCTTTGTTATTCGTCTATTAACTAATTTACTGCATGGTACCGCATGGTGATGTCACCATGAAAACCCCAAACTCCTATGCAAACTGCTGATTAGAACATCCTGTGTATATTGTATTTTCAACCAACATCTATCAGGAAATTACACAGATCAAATTCGTTAACACTTTTACAGTGTTAGTTTCATCAGCTGTACAATATGATGTAAATCAGAGGAAAAACAGAATTTTGACTGCAGCATGCTCCTTAGGATTGTTCTGGCAAGGAGCCGTCTGGTACAAGCTTATAAGACCGCTTTAACTACAGCAATCAATATGCTGGCTTACCGTCCATTGAACATTTGATCTGTCTTCTCTGCTAGGCAGCTCTGAAAGCAGCATGTCTGAAAGCAGCATGTCTGAAAGCAGCATGTCTGAAAGCAGCATGTCTGAAAGCAGCATGTCTGAAAGCAGCATGTCTGAAAGCAGCATGTCTGCATCCATCACATACATGCAAGATGACCTGATCCTAACAGGGTAATTATTATAATTAATTATTGTCATAAACGTTTAAAAATGTGTTTTCAAAATAGATTGGTGTTCGTAAAGGCACATTGAAATGTTAATGCACCTGAACTTGGAGCTTGAACATCGAGGCAGTTGCATTACCTTCCCTCAAGATTTGAGAAAGATCATTTAACAAATACTTACTATGTTGCAATAGGGTGGGCGGTATACCATATTTGACTATATACCGATATTGATGCACGGACCGGTTTGAGTTTTTACTTTTTTACATCAATGTTTGGTTTGTTAAATGTGTTATGCAACTCCGGCGCGTATAATGTCCGTTTTTATACACTGAACAAAAACAACATGTAAAGTGTTGGTCCCATGTTTCATGAGCTGAAATAAAATATCACAGAAATGTTCCATACGCACAAAAAGTTATACTTAAATCTGAACTGGTTCTCTAACAAATTATTAAGAATGTCTCACCCCATGTTCAAGAATGGCCTTTACCCCTTTATTCAGATTACAACATGGCACTTTCAGTTATTTGAAAAGGAAATCATCTCCTCCCCCAAAAATCTCTATTTTTAAAACAAGCCATAGAAAGTTGGTTGCAATTTCAATAAAATAAAAAATAGAACTAATACAACATAATTTAATACAACAAATATTGTGGTTAAACTAAAATATACTAATAGATAAAAAAGAAAATGTATAGATTGAAAAAAAAAACATTGTAAATTAGATCATAAATAGGACTGGTGGAGTTATGTCACACATGTAGCTAACAAAAACATATGGAAATGTCTGCTATACCCAAAATGGAAGAGGAAAGTGGAAGGGGAAAAAGTAGGGAACTTTTCTGTCTGCCCTGCATTTTATTTTATGTTTATATATATTTTGCATTAAAGACCATAATTGGTTAAAGAAAATTGTGAGAAATAACAAAGTATATCAGTTTAATTTAAGGACCAAAAGATTGACAGCTGTCCCATTTGCAAAATAGTTGGGAGAGATTTTTGACGTACCGATTCCATGGCACATGGTTTATGAACTGATACGCAAAACGACGCTGTCACGGATCCCTCCGGAACTTTCATTACGCACACTTGCCCCCTATTCCCACTGATTAGTACTTGTATAAGTGTGCTCTTTGGTTTCCATTGGGCTGTCAATTATTGTTACAATATCCGTTGGTGCGTGTGAGTACCCGTGCTGTGTGTTTTGGGCTTTCGTGCCCTTGTGGATTGCACAGATGATTACGGGTCTCGTCCCGTGTGTTAATCATTGTGCGCATGTGTGTTATTTATTCGAGGTACTCCTTGCTCTTTTGTTTGGGTTTCAACCCTGTGTTTTTGTTACGTGTTTGTTTGGTCTTCGTCCCCATGTCTTTACACGGCACGCCGTAATTTGGGCTTAATAAAAAATCCTATTACGCATTCCTGCGTCTGTCTCCCGAATCATTCATGCCAACGTGACAGAATAATCTACCATTAAGGGAGACTGCGGGAATGGCCCGTCCGACGACGCTGCGACTGGTCCATCAGGTGCCGCCACAACTTCGGCAGCGGCAACTGGGCCGTCCGACGTCGCCACTTCAGCACCCACAACTGGCCCGTCCGACGCCACTGCAACTTCGTCAATGACAACTGGGCCGTCCGACGTCGCCACCTCGGGTCCGTCCGACGACGCCACTTCAGCAGCCACAACTAGCCCGTCCGACGCCACTGCTACTGGTCTGTCCGACTCCGCCGCAACTTCGTCAGCGGGGTCCCGGCAGGGTCCTGATCAACCCGCACTGCGTTCCTGTGATCGTCCTCCAGGCCGGTGTCGTCGCGCTGCTTATGCAGCACGTCAGGGGGGGGGGGTACTGTCACGGATCCCTCTGGAACTTTCATTACGCACACTTGCCCCCTATTCCCACGGATTAGTACTTGTACAAGTGTGCCCTTTGGTTTCCATTGGGCTCTCGATTATTGTTACAAATATCCGTTGGTGCGTGTGAGTACCGATATTAAATTGCAATGAAAACTACTTTCTGACCAAATTCGAAATGTATAACATCTGGAAATGTAGCTAGCTAGACTCTCTTACCGGTATACATGGATGAACACTTCTCCCTCTCATGGATGCCATGGTTGCCCTTAGTTTGAAGTTGTAATCCAGAGACAGGTATTTTATACAACAGCCTTCTGTGTTATCTTTTCGACTCCCTCCGCATATTTGCAATCAAAGCCAGAATGTTCTTAATCTCCTTAGCTATCATACTGTGCTTCCACCGGGCATTTCACTATCCTCCAGAAAGTGGAGAGCAACACTTTTGCAGTTATTTGTAATATCTTTAAAAAAAGGCCACGGTAGAAAGGATTACCTAAACATACTGAGCAGCCCTTTGTCATAGACAGAAGCGTGCTATATGGCAGATCAATCCTTACTCATCCCTCGACATGTCCAGCTCTCACTTCTGTCATCATGATGTGCTTTGAGAAACTAGTCAAGGATCATATCACCTCTACCTTACTTGACACCCTAGACCCACTTCAATTTGCTTACCGCCCCAATAGATCCGCAGACGATGCAATTGCCATCGCACTGCACACTGCCCTATCCCATCTGGACAATAGGAATACCTATGTAGGAATGCTGTTCATCGACTATTGCTCATCATTCAACACCATAGTACCCTCCAAGATCGTCATTAAGCTTGAGGCCCTGCGTCTGAACCCTGCCTGGTGCAACTGGGTCCTGGACTTCCTGATGGGCCGCCCCAAGGTGGTGAAGGTAGGGAACAACACCTCCACTTCGCTGATCCTCAATACTGGGGCCCCACAAGGGTGCGTGCTCAGCCCCCTCCTGTACTCCCTATTCACCCGTGACTGTTCACCCATGCAACAGCACCTCTTCAACCTCAGGAGGCTGAAGAAATGTATCTTAGCACCTAAAACCCTCATAAACTTTTACAGATGGACAATTGAGAGCATCCTGTCGGGTAGTATCACCGCCTGGTACGGCAACTGCACCGCCCACAACCACAGGGCTCTCCAGAGGGTGGTGCGGTCTGCCCAACGCATCACCGGGGGCAAACTATCTGCCCTCCAGGACACCTACAGCACCCAATGTCACAGGAAGTCCAAAAATATCATCAAGGACAACAACCACCTGAGCCACGGGCAAAAAGAACACAGACACTGGACAGAGGAACTCTGCCTAGAAGGCCAGCATCCCGGAGTCACCTCTTCACTGTTGACGTTGAGACTGGTGTTTTATTTTGTTTCCCCCTACATATATGCTCTCCATTCATGAAGAATTGTTTTTATTTTATTTGTATTTTACTGCCAATTTCATGATATCCAATTGTGATCTTGTCTGATCGCTGCATCTCCCCAATGGGCTTGGAAAAGGCAATGTGGAGTCATACGTCCTCCGAAACATGACCCGCCTGACCGCGCTACTTAACACCCGCCCGCTTAAGCCGGAAGCCAGCCGCTCCAACGTGTCAAAGGAAACACAGTTCAACTGATAACCCAGGTCAGCCTGCAGGCACCCGGCCCACCACGAGGAGCCGCTAGAGCGTGATGAGCCAATTAAAGCCCCCCTGGCCAAACCCTCCCCTAACCTGAATGACACTGGGCCAATTGTGCTCTACCCTATGGGACTCCTGGTCAAGGTTATGACACAGCCCGGGATTGAACCCGGGTCTGTAGTGATGCCTCAAGCACTGCAATGCTGTGTCTTAGACCGCTGCGCCACTCATTTATCAACCTTGTTAATTTCATACTGGAATGCGATAGTTAACAGAAGGTCATACTGTATATTATATTATGGTTTTGCAGTGAATTTAATTACATTTTTAGTTCACCTTTATTTAACCAGGTAGGCCAGTTGAGAACAAGTTCTCATTTACAACTGCGACCTGGCCAAGATAAAGCATAGCAGTACGACAAAAACAACAACACCGAGTTACACATAAACAAACGTACAGTCAATAACACAAAAGAAAAGAAAAATAGAAGGCTCTATGTACTGTGTGTGCAAATGTAGAAGAGTAGGGAGGTAGGCAATAAATAGGCCATAGAGGCGAAAATAATTCCAATTTAGCATTAATACTGGAGTGATATATGTGCAGATGATGATGTGCAAGTAGAGATACTGGGATGCAAAAGAGAAAGAGGGTAAGTAATAATATGGAGATGAGGTAGTCAGGTGTGCTATGTACAGATTGGCTGTGTACAGGTACAGTGATCAGCTGCTCTGACAGCTGATGCTTAAAGTTAGAGAAGGAGATATAAGAGCTTCAGAGATTTTTGCAATTTGTTCCAGTCATCGGCAGCAGAGAACTGGAAGGAAAGGCGGCCAAAGTAAGTGTTGGCTTTGGGGATGACCAGTGCAATATACCTGCTGGAGCGCGTGCTACGGGTGGGTGTTGCTATGGTGACCAGTGAGCTGAGATAAGGCGGGGCTTTACCTAGCAAAGACTTATACATGACCTGGAGCCAGTGGGTTTGGCGACGGATATGTAGTGAGGGCCAGCCAACGAGAGCATACAAGTCGTAGTGGTGGGTGGTATATGGGGCTTTGGTGATAAAACGGATGGCCCTGTGATAGACTACATCCAGTTTGCTGAGTAGAGTGTTGGGGGCTATTTTGTAATTGACATCTCCAAAGTCAAGGATCGGTAGGATAGTCAGTTTTACGAGGGTACGTTTGGCGGCATGAGTGAAGGAGGCTTTGTTGCGAAATAGGAAGCCAATTCTATATTTAATTTTGGATTGGAGATGCTTAATGTGAGTCTGGAAGGAGAGTTTACAGTCTAACCAGACACCTAGGTATTTGTAGTTGTCTACATATTCTAAGTCAGAACCTACCGGAGTAGTGATGCTAGTCGGGCTGGATGGTGCAGGCAGCAATCGGTTGAAGAGCATGCACTTAGTTTTACAAGCATTTAGAAGCAGTTGGAGGCCATGGAAGGAGTGTTGTATGGCGTTTCAATGTAACAGGTTACGTTTTTTGCTTTTGCAGCCGGAATTATACAAATTGAGAAAAAAATCTGAATAGTAAACCAGGAAAGTGCAAGAACACAGGGTCTAGGCTCTGGTACTATACCGAAAGTGACAACATTCCCAGTTAAATCAATTGCACAAGAGATACAGTACCATAACGTGACATACATTTGCTTCATCTATATATCGGTCAAGTCTCCCATCTAAGAACCTTGTATGTTATTTACTTTCACTTTCCTTCAATTCCTATTCATGTCATAGCCTCAATGTTCACTTTGTGCATGCCAGTCAGAGTGAACAAATGAATAGATATTCGGTGTAAAACATTGTCATAGACTACATATTCAGCTTTAACTTCATCGGAGCGATACAGACACTCAGCTAGATATTTACGTCTCTGCTGGAAAGAGCCATTTATTCTCTTGGGATTCAGTTCAGTTGCACACATGAAGTGCAGTTTCACCACTTCCAGACAGGCTCTGGCACTGCATTGGGATACAGTGACAAACAGTGGAGCATGTGAGAAAATGTCTTTGCACTAATGTATGACACAGCGTTGAGATGACAAATGTACTTGGCTGGAGCCTCAGCCACAGGTTAATCCCAATGTCCTGTCCACTGTCACTTGGAGAAATTGGTGTGCTTCAACTTGCGGTGCTATATCTGGAGAAGCAACGCCTACTCCCTGCCCATTCCTTCCATCAGCCCCTGACTGGCTATCAGGCTTTCCCTCACCCACAATACAAAGTTGGTCGGGCTAAAAAAGAGATACTGCGTCCCACTTTTCAAAACTCGAATTAAAAGTTTATATCTCATAGGGTCTTCCAATACTTTCCAGGTCATTACGATACCGTAGCCTTATAAACATCAATGTTGTCATTCAAAATCATTAAGACAAGGGTTTGTGCGTAGTGTAGGAGTTAAACATTTATAGAAATAGGATGCACCTTGGGCAAACTGAACAAAGGGCCAAATGACACATTTTATTGCAGTTGCCAGGAGTAACAGACTGTATGATGTCACTTATTGCTTTGTGTTCAACCATCTAATACCCCCGTGTGTCATGCCTCTTCCTATGAGTCAGTACAGGCTGGTGCATGTCTGCGTTGATAGGGATATATGTTTCCTTGTTCTTAAACTGTTGGGGGGAGTATACAGTATGTGGGGTGTGTATGTAGGCTGATCAGGATTTCACCGAGCATCTGTGAGCGGATAGGATTATGGTGGTTCTTCCTGTCTGACTAACAGATGATTCAGTGCTGAGGTCAGGAAACAATGGTCTCTACATGATACGGGCTCCATCAGACATGTGGCTTGACTTACTGGAAGACTTGGAAAGAAAATGAAAACCCTAATGAAATGGTTTAAGACGTACATGTTTGAGAACACTGTGGAGCTAGAAAGGTGGCCTGTGAGCTGCGTTTCCCCCCTCTCTTATCTCTGAGGCCATATGTTTTCCTATGATTGGCCAGGATCTTCCACTGCATATTAGTTGTGTCAAAACTGCATATTAGTTGTGTCAAAAGACCCTATTACATACTGCCTCGAGCCTTTTCCCATACTTATACCCACTTTCTCAAATGCCTTGCCTAAATAGGCCTATATGAATTGATATGGTAGATTTTTCACAACCTCTTTAGAGGTTTCTGTTGTCAAGATAATAATAATTTGGGCGGTACTTACATTTGTCCTGTTGCACACATGTACTAGTGCGTAATGTATTTTATTTTTTTGTATATCCCAACTCCCCCTGAGACGACTGCAGGGAATGGGATCATGGCCAGGGTCACCATTGTCCAGCGCCCTTGGAGCATTTTGGGTTAAGTGCCTTGCTCAAGGTCACAGCGACAGGTTTTCACCTTGTCGGCTCCGGGATTCGAACCAGCGACCTTTCTAGCCCAATACTCTAGCCCCAAAATGTCACCCTGACGTGCTGTATAAAATAACAGGCCACATGGTGAGAAGAGAACTCTCATGAAAACACCAGGTTTGATGTTCTCAAGATATGCTGTATGTTCAGACACATGCCTTTTTAAGTACCTGCGATGCAATCGTTCTGCTAAGCGTAGCCTACAATACCTTTGATGAGATAACAGATCAGAACTCTCACGTAACGATGTAGGGAGATGTCATAACAAGATGTTGTGAAATGTTGTGCTAAGCTCTCATGCAGAACTTCTGAAACCTAAGAGTGTACAAAAGGTGCGGAAAAGAGGCCTGGTTGGTCTGAGTCTACACTTGCCTTTCACAAGAGATCTGAACAGAGTGAGCAATACTATGTAAAGTGCTTTTATTTTTTTTTCTTATAATGGGGTGGGAGTGGTAGAGGTTCCTTGATTTTCTCCGTATTAGGGCAAGGCTTGGGAATTGTTAAAGGATTTGCAATAGAGCTTCTGCTTTTTGAGATGATAATGTATGTTAGTGGCTTGGCGTAGTCAACCTTTAGTTTGAGACTGTCTCATAGGTTGTATCGCTCGTCCTGCTTTTATACTTTATTTTCCTCCCCTACTCCCTTTAGTAATAATGGAAGGCCTGGATATTCAGTAGTGGATCTGATTAAAGCTTCTCTCCTGATGCCATAACACATTTAGAACCTACACCTTCAGAACTTCTGGTCACACTTACTGCTCAATGCATTTGTCTCTCCCACCTCGCCCCCCGCATCCTAGAGTGTCATTGATGAGGAAACCATAGTCACAGAGAGGACACTGACATTCATTTGTTAGATTGTCTAGTCCTTGGGGAATAGTCTAATAGGAAAAACATACTGGAGGTCGTGATAAGGACTGTCTGTGCCTTTGACACAGAAAATGAATCTAAATCTACCTTAAAGAAATACATAATTTTCCCCTGCTCAAACATGTCTTTAAATATTTAGCAACGGAAAGGAATGGGTAGTGTGTAAGGCAAGGAAAGGAATGGGTATTGGGAAAGGAAAGGGATGAGTAGTGGGTAGGGTGGGATGTGTTGTGGGTAAGGAAAGTGAAAGGGATGGGTAGTGGGTAAGGATAGTGAAAGGGATCAGTAGTAGGCAAGGAAAGTGAATGGAATGGGTAGTGGGTAAGGAAAGTGTAAGGGATGGGTAGTGGGTAAGGAAAGTGTAAGGGATGGGTAGTGGGTAAGGATAGTGAAAGGAATGGGTAGTGGGTAGGGAAGGGATGGGTAGTGGATAAGGATAGTGAAAGGGATTGGTATTTTTATTTATTTATTTCACATGTAAACATTACAGTTTTGAACTTGTCCAGAACGAGATAGTGGTCTCTTGGTACAACTTAGCCTGGGTATGGGGTAAATTGGGCTGCTTGAACAGTGTAAGTTAAGCCAAGCCACCTACACATTTCTGTACTGAATGAAATATTACCAGTACCTTTGTAAAACCATGTCTATCTTTATTTTCCAAAAACAATTCAACACAATCACAATCGCTTTTTGTCTGTTTTTATTTTTTATTTCACCTTTATTTAACCAGGTAGGCTAGTTGAGAATAAGTTCTCATTTACAACTGCGACCTGGCCAAGATAAAGCAAAGCAGTGCGACACAAACAACAACAGAGTTACATATGGAATAAACAAACATACAGTCAATAATACAATAGAAAAAGTATATATACAGTGTGCAAATGAGGTAGGATAAGGGAGGTAAGGCAATAAATAAGCCATAGTGGCGAAATAATTACATATAGCATCTGAAGTGTTTGCTTTGTACTTGTATCCTCAGATATATCGGTCCAAAAGCAGCTCTGTAACATCATAGCAACCTCAAGTAAACATTGAGGTTTAGAAACTTTAGAGACATTTGACTTGCACTTTTGCCTCGTTCGTTTACTTCTGGTCGGCTTGTAAACTTGTTTCAGCCTCATGTAAACATAACTTTTTGTAACTCAGGCTAAATATCATATTTATGTCCATTTAGCACTTTTTTACAACTTAATCAAAGGGTTTACTGTTTAGTGATAAAAAGGGTTTAAATCATTCAAGGACTTTTTACTGGGATGTGCTAGCAGAGCCAGCCGTTAAAGGACTTCCTGTTAAAATGTAGAAGTCCCAGGATAGTCCCTGTCAGACCAACTTGGCAGAGTGCAGACCTTTTTAACCAATAAACAGCAATATAGTCCCTGTCAGACTAACTTGGCAGAGGGGAGACATTTGGGACTCGTTTCAGAAAACCTGGTATATGTTTGCATGTCACTACTTCACAGAAACGGCACTTGAACGTAAACGTTCATTTTTTATCAAACTTAGTTTTTTTTGGTAGAAACGCCTTCTGGAACATGTGAACTTTTATGATACAAACTTGTATCCCATCTATAAATATGAATACAATTATTAAATGACTAGCCCAGTTGATTTAGCCACAGAAAAAGCCAGGAACCTTCCCACTAGCCATGATTGGCTGAGATAATGGATGGGCTGGACATTCCGGGAGATGAGTTTGAATTGGTCTGCTAAACACTTCTGTTTATAACATGAGCTGCTCAGTATGTGTTGATAGTCCTTTCTACTGTTTTCGGAAAATATAACGTTAGCCATCGAGAACCACACAAGTTTTGCTACTTTTCTCAGCAACATTGATGCCCTGAATTTAGCAGGCGCTATCGACAGATCAGTAGGAAAAAGTGATGAGATACTTTCTGCACACGCCACGGTCAATGTGGACCGGAGTGACTTGACACAACACTGGCCAAGCAAGATGTAAAGTTAGCTACAAACAAAACAGAGTTAAATGGTTCCAGTCTGCCATGAAGCGTTCATCCATATATACTGGTAAGAGTCAAGCTACATTTTCAGATATGTTTCTAATTTTGTCAGAAAGTCATTTTTATTGCAAGTTAAAGCATACTGTTAGTTAGCTAGCAAACGTTAGCTTGCTGGCTCGCTAGCTAGCTAACCTTACGTGTATGATCTGTGTAGTAATATTATTTGAATCAGAAATCCATTTATAGCCTATTGTTAGCTAGCTAACATTGAAACTAGTTGATTTGCTTTAGCTACCTGCAAATTCATACTACAGCTATGACAATGTTTGTATTGGTAGTACTATGAGTTGGGATTATTCCGGTTCATTCATTTAGCTAGCTAGCTACATATCTACACAAAAGACTCCACTTAGGCCGGATTATTACTGGACCCATCAACTTAGCCAGGTGTGTCTGGGGGTGATTACGGCCGTCTATTGTATTTCATGAACATGTGTACACAGTAGTGACCCATCCATTTAGTAGATATATTTTATATTTCAGATTCTTCAAAGTAGTCAACTTTAATTTGCCTTAATTACAAACTTGTTTGGATCTGTAAATATGAATACATGTATTACGTGTGTGGGGATGTGGCTGGGGGGTGGTTATAGCATTTCCTTCACATGACCCATCAATTTAGACAAGTATGTCGGATAAGCGTCATCTAATAATGATCAAATATTTTGACACTTTCTGTTTTTGATATTGCTACTATGCAAGTAACCACATGCAAGTAACCACACCATTTACACCTTCTGTATCCAGTGAATATGACAAATAAACTTAGATTTTAGCGTGTGTTTACCACATGGCCTCACATGTGAATCCTTAAAGAGATGGGTTGGGCTAAGGCTTAAGAGAGTGTGAATGGTGCTGAATGGGTGTAGACAAAGAAGAGCTCTCCAGTAGGTGTACCAAAACATTCAAATGCCATTTTCTCAAAAGTGGGGTTACAAGTTTATCAACTTTCAAAGCAGAATTACCTTAACATTGTTCCTCAACTGCAGTGTATGATATGCAATTGTCTAGCTCTGAGTCTCTACTTTTATCCAATTTAAAAAACACAATTTCAAATGTTGCTACATAAGACCGAATGGAGGCGGTCGTCATATTTTTGTTCATTGTTCAAGGTCTGCTGTGTGCATATACACGCTTTGTGTTCTCGCTTGTTTTGTGAAAACACAACTAGGATCCCCACATCTATACCACCATAAAACCAATAATGATTTTCCCCACACACGTAATACATGTATTCATATTTACAGATCCAAACAAGTTTGTAATTAAGGCAAATTAAAGTTGACTACTTTGAAGAATCTGAAATATAAAATATATTTAGATTTGTTTAGCTCTTTTTTGGTTACTACATGATTCCATATGTGTTATTTCATAGTTTTGATATCTTCACTATTATTCTACAATGTAGAAAATAGTAAAAATAAAGAAAAATCCTTGGATGAGTAGGTGTTCTTTTGACCGGTAGTGTGTATATATATATTATGATTATTATTATTATAATAAAAACATTTCAGAAAGCCCCTACTGTCTAATATAGTAAAAAAAAAGACTTATTCTTTGGGTTTTGTATGACCTATGACCTATGACTCATATCCACAAGGTTTTCATTCCCCAAAGGTCAATACTGTTCAGTTACTACATCAATGATCTTCCTTCTGTCTGTACAGGGTCTGACGTTCCAAAGTCATACAAGTCAAACATTTCACAACATGTTGTATTCCCGGTTCTCAGAACATTCCTTTATCAAAAGAAATCACATGTTTAATTAAAACTCATAAAAATTCCACGTGCGTGCATTCCCCTTTAAGATACCTTAGCACTAACACAAATTTTAACACAAATCAAACATAGTATTTTAAAAACACCAACAAATAGTCATAACAAATGTTTTGTGTGTGTGTATTTGCAAACATTAATGTAAAAACACACAAAAAGTTAAGTTAACTATGAACAACACCTAATGATAATTCCATTGTACTTCCTCCAATCATTAATCATACATTTTAATCTACACCAATGTATATGTATGCTTAAGTAAACATGCTACCCTTAGATACAATTATCCTGATATCATTACTATCTAAATGTAATAATTTTCCATCTGTCTCAAATGTAGTACATTTCTCAGCGTAAGGAATCTGATATATTTAATCCCAGGCATTTAATAAAAATGTAGACGTGTTCTCCCATGTCTCCTTTAACATACATACTTTAGATAACTTCCATCAGTCCCGGAAGAAAGAATCCTACTCAAACACATCAGATAATACAATGTTTAATTAAGTAAAATCAACACCTAAAATCAACAATAAACAGTAAACAAACCCATAACTCCTTTAATCAGCACTCTAATCATTTCAACCTGTTGATATGTTTAGTAAGAACTATCCTGATCTTTTTAACAAATCTAAAATCTTTCAAAGTTGGCGCTGTCTCATCAGCGTTCAGATGACAAACTTTTCCAGAGACTCATGTTTACATCTAAAAAATTAATAAAAAAACACAGTCTGCATGTTCCTAAAAAAAAAAAAACTGATGCCCCTGAGACAGATGTCTATGTATCAGGGGAAAAGCTCCCGGTGGTATCTGATTTTAAGTACCAAGGCATCATACTTGATTCCAACCTCTCTTTTACAAATAATAACTCAAATAACCAAATTCAACCTAGCTAATTTTCCAAAACATATGAAATTGTTTTGACTATAGAGGTAACAAAACTATAATTAAAATCTATGATACTCCCCCACTTAACATACTACCTTACTAGTATCGCCCAAGCTTGATTTTTCAACATTAATACCCATTCAGTCTTCTGCAACAGGCTCTCAAACTTGATAGGAAACCCAATAGCTATAGAAGCTCCTGAGTTGGAAAAAATCTTATGCAATACACTGACGCCTATCTTGTATTCAAGATTCTAAATGTCCAGGCTCCCTCTCTCTCAGTACTTTTGTCAAACAGAAAACCCAAACCTTATTGCAACAGATCCACAAGATCCGCCATGAGAAATGACTGTATAGTTCCCTTAAGGAAAAGTACCTTTAGTCAATCTGCTTTCAGTGTGAGAGCTTCCCATGTCTGGAATACCCTGCCGTTAGACACACACAACTGTGATTAATGATGCACTGTCCCTGAAAAAAGAAACTACTCAAACTGCAATCAACTTTAATCTGACATTGTTCCACGTAATGGAAACAGATTACAATTTTAGACTACATGAACTTTCCTGCTCAAATTCACTGGTGTTAACTAAACAATCAAACCAAGAATCAATAACCATCAGAATGCATTATCACAATGTTTCCTTACTCACACCTAAATCACTTTCAGCTTAACATATCCTATTTTTCTTTCTTTCTGTTGGGCAAAATATAACCCCTCTGCCAACAACGTTGTCTTAACTCTTATCGTAAGATTAAAACCAAACTTTCCCACTTTCTCTTCTCTTTCCTCTTTCCACTTGTGAAATGTCCAAGACTTTAAAAATAACACGTACCGCAAAATTTATAACATATGTCAGTCAATCCATAAGAATGAAAAACATTTTGGTGGGCACCTCTCTATCTCCATTATCTCTCCGCTATTATTTAGAATTTCTTTAATTTAGGTAACTGTCTCCTCTATGATACAGTAATTTAAATACGACTCTATACATTATTCCAGCAGATCATTTAGGCAACAGACACCGTCTTGCATTGAAATTCGCTTCGCTATTATTTTGAATGAATTAGTCTATCAATTTAACCTTAACAATCTATTAAAATGTTCAGTTTATATCTTATACAAACGCTAGCGACCGTATCTTTCCAGGCAAAACATACAAATATTTGAATTACAATCAAAAAATCAGATTTTAGTCTGAGCATTTGCCAGGAACCGAACTCAGGTCTCAAGCTTTAAAGGCAGCTATTTTAACCACTGAACCACCAATGCTATTTGAATGATTAAGACTCTCCACAAATAAACCCACTTTACAATTGTCTGTATTCGTAAAATCAAGACACGTCACTATCGAGACAATTCCCAGAAAAATAGCCCTAATTTAAAGGTCCAAGCGTTATTCCGGCTATGATTCTCCCATGCCAAATTAATAGATTAGCAGTCAAAGAATAAAATCGACATTTATTGACTTTTAATCGACATTTATTGACTTTTTTAAATAAAAAAAGTTGATTATGTTTACTCATGCAACGTTACTTTACTACATCACATTAATCACGCAATGATAATTAGTTTGATGGAAACCTTAGGCTTTGTACGACATTATAAATTACGTGGAGATTCCATTTTAATTCGCTCTAATTTGATGGAAAACGGTTTATTCAATAAATCCCGCAACTCCCCTGGTACTGGGAAGAAATACAACACATTTTTGGTCCTTAAGGGCAGTTTTATTTCAAATGTTGTACCCAGGCGGAGATAATCCAATAAGCGTTATATAGTTCTATCGTTAGGGTAAAATAACCAAAAGTGGACACTCTCTAATCAGTTTCTAGAGCTCAATTGCCCAGATTTTGTAGACTAGTTTAATAGTGCTTAAAACCTTATATTTATCAAATGATCCATTAAAGATACCAACTCAAAACCTACGTACGTCTACGAATAGGTGGTTTAAATTGTATCTAATTATATTCTCAGCATTACTTTATCAAATCTCGAGTAATCGATTATACACACATACAATTTATCATGTTTTCATATATTCACAGAATCCATATAAAACGTACGAAATGCTTAGGTACTCACATATAACTTTAAGGATCCCCCACATAGGATTGGTCAGATGTTCACACAGAACTGGTTCGATACTCACACAGAACATCAGAACATAATTAAAAGGTTACCCACACAGAGTCAACCTAACCCCGCTCACACAGAACCCTCCTACAAATATTACCTAGTGATATAAACAAAATACTCACACAGAGTAACCCAGGGCATACCTGACTAGCACATTTAAAATAATTGGAATTCACCACTTCTGAGGGTCACTTAGACAGTCACACAGACACACAGAATGAGGTCCTTCTCCCAATAGGGCTTCACCAAGTACCATGTTTCACACAGAACACACAGTCACCCTGGCCCCTCACCCCCATAGACCGCACCAATCCCCACTGTGATCAATTCAGTGTCGGGACGGCTCTAGTCGCCCGCAACCGAACGATAGCAGAGTATTCTTTGAGTCCGCAAACTTTCAGATTACTCTCCTCTGACTCGGCCCTGTTTACGCCTCCAAGGTGCACTCTCTTTCAAAGGAATACACTCAGAGCCCACGTAACAGAGGCTTATCTAAAAACTCGACTTCAGGTGTGTGTGGTTCACTCACCTCTTTCTTAAAAAAAAAAACTCATTTCGAGATGTAGTATCCACTCGGCTCGCTGCCTCTCAGATCAAATGTTGGTCCATCTGCTTCGTTCCCGAAGTGTGGTTTCCCTGAGATCCCAAGTTTAAGGGATCCCTCGTACACGATTTCCCTAGATCGTCAGGAACGGTCACCGAGTGAAGATTCACATCCCGCCGCTGCCACCTAATGTTGTGGTAATTTCCTGTATTACTCAACGAAGAGAGAGCCAACCACACACAAGTCAGAGTTATATTATAAAGTCCATCTTTAATTATATATGAGCTTCACCATAGCCCTTTTTGACTCTCAGATCAATTCAGTGTCTATAAATGAATTCTCTGAGAGTCCTTACAAAACAATTCTTAGTATCATTTATAGCCAAGACACACCCCTCTCAACTCACATGATGAAGAACAGATCTTAGGAACATTACAAAGAACCTTTTACTTGAAAGAGATCGTAGATCTCCCGGGTGGCGCAGTGGTCTAGGGCACTGCATCTCAGTGCTAGCTGCGCCACCAGAGTCTCTGGGTTCGCGCCCAGGCTGGGCTGGGTTCGCGCCCAGGCTCTGTCGCAGCCGGCCGCAACCGGGAGATCTGTGGGGCGACGCACAATTGGCATAGCGTCGTCCGGGTTAGGGAGGGTTTGTCCGGTAGGGAGGGTTTGGCCGGTAGGGATATCCTTGTCTCAGTATGTAAAAATGTAATAAAATGTATGCACTCTACTGTAAGTCGCTCTGGATAAGAGCGTCTGCTCTTGGCCGGTAGGGATATCCTTGTCTCAGTATGTAAAAATGTAATAAAATGTATGCACTCTACTGTAAGTCGCTCTGGATAAGAGCGTCTGCTAAATGACTAAAATGTAAATGTAAAGAGGAGTATCCCATAGCTATAAAGTATCGTTCAGTTTGGTCTCCTAAAACATTACCTCATCCAATGGCATACATCAATTGTCAATTCTAGATACTCTCATCTCAAATACACCCCCCCGGACAAGCTCAGAAAAGACGGTGAGCCTCTTAGGTCATATACTAGGTCAAGATAAGGGCAACCTCAGAGGGGACATACAATAGTTACAGACACATTCCCATAAGAAGACAAGCCTCCATTCTGTCCTCCTCCCCTTCTGATATTCTTCATAGCATCACATGGTTTAACAGATATATTGACATATGAAGACAAGCCTGACCTCTCCCCTCTCTGGGCCCCAAGTGACTCTTGGGGCCCAGAGAAGGGATAACTGCAACTGCCAACAGTATAGTATAGTCCAAAAGAAGACATTCTAATGACAAGTATAAAATAAAACATCTTATTTATCTATGTTACCTAACTAATTCTGATTCAGCCACGACAATAATTAGTATGCTAAGCTTAAGTGCTCTGCGGTATGTATACAAAGCCCTATATGCAAACACATGTCCCTTCTCTCTATCTCTTGTGGTGACATAATGACTGGGTGACCAAGGACTTCAATATGCCCTATCAATGTCCTTTTGAATGAGGCATATTGATTTTCCACACTACATACTCATCGACTGGTGTCATCTAAGTCCCTTCGTTTGGGTGACTCACTGGTCGTCCTTGCCAGCGATGCCACAAATAACTCTCTCTGCCTCTTGTCAGGGGGGTTTCTGGGATGCCATATGGTGCTTTGATTTCCCCCTCTCAGCCCTACAGAACTTATGACTAACTAATGTCCACATCAACTGCTGCCATGTGTTCAGCCATTTCCCCGCCTCAGTTAAAGAGCCAGCTACCCCAATCAGCTACTGTACTTTATGAAGGTCCCTACTATCTAATTGGCAAAGTGTTAGATTATTTGGTTCGTTGATTCCTGGACTTGCGAAATGTCAGACCCACCATCTCACATGAGCTGGGTCATTGACGCATAGAATATTTTTCTGTTTCGCTTGTTTGTTATCTTTCAACGTAAAACACGTAGAGCCTTATCTGAGATATCAGGTGAAGATGATAAGACCATGACAGAGGGAGAGGCAGTGGGGAAATTTCTCCCAGGCAGGGAGTCAGTGGAAGACTGAATTGGACCTGATAAACCAGGATTGGGAGATTACCTCGGGCAGATGTGGTGAAGGGATTTCAGCAACCGACTACAACCGACAGCAACTGACAAGCTGGAGCGAAAGTTTGATTTATTACATTTTACATTACATTTACATTTACATTACTTGCCAAAGCCTTGAGCCTAAAGACCGAAGACATTGTAGAGCGGTTGTGCTGAAGGCAATCCCCATTGAATCCTAACTCAGGCCGAATGCAGACGAATTGGATAAGTTATTGGGCGAAGCACTGATACAAAATGTATCTGTTATTGCATCTATAGATGTTCCTAAAGGATGAAGAGAAACTGTCTATGCAACACTGATTTAAAATGCATGGGTTTCATTGTACGCTTTAAGAAAATTAAGCAAGTGTTGTAAAGTTTTGGTCCCATCTTTCATGAGCTGAAATAAAAAATCCCAGACATTTTCCTTACGCACAAAAAGCTTATTTCTCTCAAATGTTGTGCACAAATTTGTTTACATCCCTGTTAGTGAGCATTTATACTTTGCCAAGATAATCCATCCATCTGACAGGTGTGGCATATCAAGAAGCTGATTAAATAGCATTATCATTACACATTGTGCTGGGGACAATAAAAGGCCACTCTATATGGTGCAGTTTTGTCACACAACACAATGCCACAGATGTCTCAAGTTTTGAGAGAGCGTGCAATTGGCATGCTGACTTGGTAAATATTCACCTTCGATGGCTACTAGCTCGTTGGAGAAGTGTGCCCTTCAGAGATGAATCCCGGTTTCGACTGTACCGGGCAGATGTCGTGTGGGCGAGTGGTTTGCTGATGTCAACATTGTGAACAGAGTGCCCCATGGTGGCGGTGGGGTTATGGTATGGGCAGGCATAAGCTGCGGGCAACGAACACAATTGCATTTTATTGATGCCATTTTTAATGCACATAGATACCATGAGGAGATCCTGAGGTCCATTGTCATGTCATTCATCCGCTGTATCAGCATGATAATGCACAGCCCCATGTCACAAGGATCTGTACACAATTCCTGGAAGCTGAAAATGTCCTAGTTCTTCCATGGCCTGCATACTCACCGAACATGTCACCCACTGAGCCTGTTTGGGATGCTCTGGACCGACATGTATGACAGTGAGTTCCAATTCCCGCCAAAATTCAGCAACTTCACACAGCCATTGCAGAGGCATGGGACAACATTCCACATGCCACAATCAACAGCCTGATCAACTCTATGTGACGGAGATGTGTCGCGCTGAATGAGGCAAATGGTGGTCACACCAGACACTGACTGGTTTTCTGATCCACGCCCCTACTTTTTTTTAAAGGTATCTGTGACCAACAGATGCATATCTGTATTTCCAGTCATGTTAAATTCATAGATTAGGACCAAAATAATGTATTTGTATTGACTGATTTCCTTATATGAACCTTAACTCAGTAAAATCTTTGAAATTTTTGCATGTTGCATTTATATTTGTGTTCAGTGTATAAGTGGTAACGGTATACTCCATGTAGAAAACACACTTTTCCCAGATTCCTTGCATCTGTTTTTTGGATCTGGTTTGGAAGTGCCTGATGCATATTTGATCTCTAATGTGAACCACGGGATGCTTGCGATTATGAGGTCATCATTAGTCTCTTCTGAAAGGTATCCTCTAGTTTGTGTGAGAGATTGTCTCAAGAAGCAATGCCTTATGTTCTGTCATCACCATTATGTATCAATTTCCCAGTTTCATTCTGTGTCATCCTACTTTTCTAATATTCTGATTCATAGTTAAATGGTGGTCACCAATCTATTTATGTTTCTCTCTCAACAGTACAGGGAAAGCATCACTATATTCCTAAATCTTGTGAATTAATCTTTCATTGGTTGTGACCGTAGCCTGTTGCTCTGGTCCATATGAACTGATTTGACAGATTGGAACCCAGGCTTTTGGTTGTCGACGAGTCAAAGTCCTCTCTTTTGTCCACTGTCCTTAAGGTCACGCTCTGATTAACAATGACACTTTTTTAGGCTTTGATTGCACAGACAAGGATGATGTGCCCTTTACATTATAAACTCCCGTTACACTGATCCCACCCAAATCTGCCTACCTGATGACTCGGGTGAACATTAGGTCACGTAAATAAATTGTGGTGACAGTTCACTTGAACCCTCTGTCATGAGGGACATAATCGCTGACTCGTGTTAATCTCTGAAGACCGTAACTTGTCGACAGTAAGACTCACTTCTTCAACCACATGATTTATTGTTTTGATAACAGTGACTAACTTGGACTTGGAACTAGTCGGAACAATCACTTGGACACACCTACTGTAAGCCAATGCAATTTGTCTTATTCAACCTATCCAGTGGCGACCCGTCATTCAGGGCAGAGCCCAACCTGTTTTGCAATATATATATATATAGATATATACACAGTACCAGTCATAAGTTTGGACACACCTACTCATTCAAGGGTTTTTCTTTATTTGTACTATTTTGTACATTGTAGAATAATAGTGAAGACATGATGTGTTGTTGCCTACCATCACCCCCTGGGGGCGTCCCGTCAGGAACTCAAGGATCTAGTTGCAGAGGGAGGTGTTCAGTCCCAGGGTCCTTAGCTTAGTGATGAGCTTGGAGGGCACTATGGCGTTGAACGCTGAGCTATAGTCAGTGAACAGCATTCTGACGTACTGTTCCAGTCAGAAGTTTGGACACACCTACTCATTCAAGGGTTTTTATTTATTTGTACTATTTTGTACATTGTAGAATAATAGTGAAGACATTAAAACTATGGAATAACACATATGGAATCATGTAGTAAACAAAAAAGTGTTAAACAATCAAAATATATTTTAGGTTTTATATTCTTTCAAGTAGACACCATTTGCCTTGATGACAGCTTTGCACACTCTTGGTATTCTCTCTACCAGCTTCACCTGTAATGCTTTTACAACAGTCTTGAAGGAGTTCCCACATAGGCTGAGCACTTGTTGGCTTCTTTTCCTTAACTCTGCGCTCCAACTCATCCCAAACCATCTCAATTGGGTTGAGGTCGGGTGATTGTGGAGGCCAGGTCATCTGATGCAGCACTCCATCACTCTCCATTTTGGTCAAATAGCCCTTACACAGCCTGGAGGTGTTGGGTCATTGTCCTGTTAGTCCCACTAAGCGCAAACCAGATGGGATTGCATATCGCTGCAGAATGCTGTGGTAGCCATGCTGGTTAAGGGTGCCTTGAATTCTAAATAAATCACTGACAGTGTCACCAGCAAAGCACACCCACACCATCACACTTCCTCCTCCATGCTTCACGGTGGGAACCACACATGTGGAAATCATCTGTTCACCTACTCTGCATCTCACAAAGACACGGTGGGTTGGAACCAAAAACCAAAGAACAGATTTCCACTGGTCTAATGTCCATTGCTCGTGTTTCTTGAGCCAAGCAAGTCTCTTCTTCTTATTGGTGCCCTTTAGTAGTGGTTTCTTTGCAGTAATTCGACCATGAAGGCCTGATTCACGCGGTCTCCTCTGAACAGCTGATGTTGAGATGTGTCTGTTACTTCAACTCTGTGAAGCATTTATTTGGGCTGCAATCTGAGGTGCCAGTTATCTATAATGAACTTATCCTCTGCAGCAGAGGTCAATTCTGGGTCTTCCATTCCCGTGGCGGTCCTCATGAGAGCAAGTTTCATCATAGCGCTTGATGGTTTTTGCAACTACACTAAAATTTTGCGAATTGACTGACCTTCATGTTTTAAAGTAATGATGGACTGTCGTTTCTCTTTGCTTATTTGAACTGTTCTTGCCATAATATGGACTTGGTCTTTTACCAAATAGGGCTATCTTCTGTATACCACCCCTACCTTGTCACATTTACATTTACATTTAAGTCATTTAGCAGACGCTCTTATCCAGAGCGACTTACAAATTCAACACAACTGATTGATGAAATGCATTCCAGGTGACTACTTCATGAAGCTGGTTGAGAGAATGCCAAGGGTGTGCAGAGTTGTCATCAAGGCAAATGGTGGCTAATTTAAAGAATCTCAAATACAGTATAAAATATATTTTGATTTATTTAACACTTTTTTGGTTACTACATGATTCCATATGTGTTATTTCATAGTTGTGATGTCTTCACTATTATTGAACAATGTAGAAAATAGTAAAAATTAAGAAATACCCTGGAATGAGTAGGTGTGTCCAACCTTTAGACTTATATATATATATATATAATTTGTTTTGGCTGTTTTGTGTGTTATTTTGGCATTAATATGTGTCACATATCAGTTTGCAAACAATGTAAAAAAAAAATATAGAACTGAGTTAATAAAGCCACATACGAACATTGTCTCTTTTTTGCTTGCTTGAGTAAATGCAGGTGTTTCAGCCTAGCTCAATGCTTTCTGTGGTAGTGGTGGTGCAGCCAGCGGGAAAATACGGAGCGTAGGGGTTGGTAATGTTCTCTAGTTGCGGCGTGATTGTCTCAGTGTTCTTTCAGTCATGGGGGCACTACGTCACCACAAAATATACGGGTAGAGCTCGGTTATTCAAGCCCCTTGTGTGCTGCCATGTAGTTACATTAGAAGTGCCCATCCAAGAAGGCTCAAGGTCACTGGCCACAGATAAAGTGACGTAAAATCACGTTATATCTACAGTAGCTTTGATTGGACTGATCATGTCAACATCATACTTTCAAAATCTTAGCCAGCAAGCTAGCAGTCATCATCATGAATCAAGCTGACAATCTACTGGCAAATCCTTTTCAGTCCTTGTCATATGAAGAGAAATAATGAAGAGAAATTATAGATAAAAAGTATCAATGCTCATCGGCCATTGGACATAAACATTACACGACAAGTTGGAAATCGTAAATTCAACAATGAGTGGTTTGGAAGGAATCAGTGGCTAACTGAAAGCATTGCAAAGCATCACTAGCCTGCTATTCAGTGGAGTGGGTGTGTGGTCCAAGTCTGGGTTTAAAGGTCTCTTTGCCAAGCTTAAAAGGGTAAACATTGGCCATGCTGTCAATCAAGCATTACTTCTGGCCCGCTCAAAACAACTGGGAAATCTCAGTCTTTAGTGAGTTAAAGACAACTGGGAACTCTGGAAAAATTAAGCTCCGATTGGGAAAACACGTTTTGAACGGACATCCAACTCAGAATTGCAAGTCGGGAACTCGGGCATCTTTCTAGAGCTCCGACCTGAATTTCACTGACATCATCATGATTCGACCTTGTTCATATTACGTAATTTATGCTGCTGCATAAATTATGTAATATGCCAGGGAGCCATGTATACTGTAGCTAAGAAAGTAATACTAAGTGTATGTTGTGCAGTAAGCTTTTAGCAGCCCATGTGCCTCACTCTGATAATTTGTTCAATTTTCCCCTAATAATTTAGCCTACAGTTCTGACTTGGTGGTGCACATGTAGCCTATAGCTTGTTTTAGTGAAATGTAATCATTGAGTATTGAAAGAGCTTTCATTGTCTGCTTACATTCCCCCTTTATTTATCCTATGGTTCTGACTTGGTGTATAGGGGGAATACTGTAAGATCGGCCCATGTTCTGAATTATGTCGCTGTACATTTGAAAAGTGCTGAACAAATAGTTATTTTGACCAGGTCCGTCCTAGCTTGCTCATTAATGTCTTAATCGACATTACGGATTGCCTCTTATCCGCTTGTTGTCCCCTTATGCCATAGTTTGTACATCTCAATTGTCAGTAGTAACCACAGCTTAAGCAATCAGCCATATCAGCTATGTTTTTTTTAAAGGCAGTAAATGAGGCTGAATGAACTGTTTTGCTGGCAGACAAGGCTCTGCTGATCGCCAGGTGTAGCAGAGGTAAGGTGTTGGGACTGCTGTTGGGACTCTGCTGGTGGGACAGCTTTATGTACACCGTAACAGTTTGTGGGCACCGTTTGTCACCGTTATAGTGCAATTAATGTATTGTTTAGTGTTGTGTTTTGGCTTTGCTGGCATGCATTCCACATTTTTTGGGGGGGGAGTTTGCCCCATGAAGATTTACATGCTAAAATCGGCACTGATCCTGTTATATTATGGGATTATAATTTGGTATGCCCTCACGATGTTGATATTGAATGATGTTTGCTGCCTTCCCCTTGACATTCCCCTAAACAAGCCCTACTTGGGGCAACCTGCCCATATTCTGCATTACCGAAGAGCTTGGCACACCACCAGCGTTGAGTAATTCAGCCCATTATCCAAATTGAGGTGTGTGGAGGCTGAGTCTTGGCGAAGCAGAACCTGCCTGCGGGGCCCAAAAAAATGCAGCTGCCAGAGGAAATGTTAAGCGCCCAAAATGTGTCAGTACATTTGGTGCCAGACTCTACAGTACATATTTTGGGAGTAACCTGAAAATGCTGATCTATTGGTTGGCGCCAACCAGGCTTTTGTTGATGTATTCTGGGAAGATTCATATTAATAGCTCCAACTCATTGGTCCATTCTTGAGATGCAGAATAACGTTTGGAGAGGGAGGGAGGAGAATAACTTTTGGAGAGGGAGGGAGGAGAATAACTTTTGGAGAGGGAGGGAGGAGAATAACTTTTGGAGAGGGAGGGAGGAGAATAACTTTTGGAGAGGGAGGGAGGTTTGGAAGCGAAGGAGTGAGAAGTGTACTGAAAAAATTAAATGATGCACTGTCAAGTTACTGTCAAATGTATTATAATTTTTTTTTTTACTATTGATAGTTATATTAGGTATAACACATCAATTTATTTACAGTTACTGTGCACCAAGGCTAACTTTTTTCATGATCAAAGATCATCCTTTTATGAGCAACTACAAGTTTGTTTTTAGTTTCCAGTGTTGAATTTGAGCCCACATCCTCTGCTTGAGGCAACAGGGTTGTCTCTAGGAGTGTTATTTTTGGATGGCCAACATGAGCAAGGCTGGACAATAAGTAATGGAAGAACACATTGACTGTGGTACAGTACTTCTGTTGACCTCAGGGGGGGGTCAAATCAATAGGAACATCCTGTTTTCTTTTTCCTCCAGACTTATTACACATCTTCCAATAAACGAGGTGTTTTCCCAGTGCACACTTAAAGCAAGTTCAGTGGAACAGATGAGCAGTCACTTTTTCCTTGTCTTTTCATACATCTTAGGACTGAACAGCGAAGTGACTGCTGCTGCTCTCAGGGTGGTGTGGGTTTTTGAGGGAAAGACAAAACAATAGGAACATTATTGCCCCTTTAGGGAGGCTAAGCACAGATACATGTTTACAAAGAGGGCCTAGCGGTACAGAGACGGAGACAGCATGTGGATTGCCTGTCTGTAATTACCCCTGCATGGGCACTCCTCTCTGCTTATCTGCCCGGACAGAGGATTGTATACAATATCTGTAGCCATGCTCAGAAAACATTTAATCGCCCCTGCAAAAGCAAACTGCTATAAGCCCAGCGGCAGGCTGGCAGGCGATTATTTGTAAAGATGGCTGTCTTGCTGTGGGCTGGCTGGGGCCTGGGCAGCATGGTGGGGCTGTGGAGTCCGGAGGTGTTGCTGGACTGGAAGTACTGAGGAAGCCATTCGGCAGGTAATGCCACAGCATTCAATAGTTGTCAGGTTGTATGCCATCAAAACAACCCTCCCCAACAAAGTGTCACACAGCGAATTACTGTTTACCATGATTATATATTGGCTATCGAGATTGATTGTCACATTGCGGTTGTTTATATCATCTTATATGCGGCTGTATATGATGAAAGGTCCACATCAAGTTAACTGTATGTATCACATAGTACATACTGTAAGTAACTATCTACAGCATAACCACAGGAACCAACTAACCTAATCTACAGTGTGGAAAAGGAAAACCCAGTCCCTCTTGGCAGATCTGGAAGATCAGGATGTTGAAGGTTAAGTGATCCACCCAATGGGAAGGAGGCTGTCACTCAAACCCCCCACCCCCACCCCACCATCTGCAGAGCCCCAGCCCTCCTCAGACAGAGATTATGCTCCTCACAGTGTGATCTGAAGGGACTTTCACAGCAGGCTGAATCCAGACCACGACTGCCCAGAACACAACAGGAGGGGGACTGTTTGCACATATTTGCAACACTGTATATAGACATATGACATTTGAAATGTCTTTATTCTTTTGGAACTTTTGTGAGTGTATTGTTTACTGTTCATTTTTGTTTATTTCACTTTTGTTTATTATCTACTTCACTTGCTTTGGCAACGTAAACATATGTTTCCCATGCCATTAATGCCCCTTAAATGTAATTTAATTGAGAGAGAGAGAGAGACACAGAGAGAGAGACACAGAGAGAGACACAGAGAGACAGAGACACAGAGAGAGACAGAGACACAGAGAGAGACACAGAGACAGAGACAGAGAGAGACAGAGACAGAGAGAGACAGAGACAGAGAGAAGCAAACTGGTGGTGATTTAACATCTTGGCTGCTTGCTGTGAAGATGCTACAGTATTTTGATACTATCCCAATTCATCTGTTCCCACGTCTTGTAGAACACATGTGGTATGCAATGTAAAAAGGGTGTTTGGTGGAATGCATTTACAGTATAAAGCACTGCTAAAGCCACAGCTACATTTTTTAGAGTTTTATTTTTGTTGTTGAGTCTGAGTGGGGGCATATGTTACTAAGTAGAGCAGATCAGAATTCTGAACATGTTGAATTCTATTCAGGATTGTTATGAGTGACCAGCAGCAAGGCTCTAAGGTCGAACCATTTATACAGACTCCCCCACAACCAATATCTACACACAACCATTAAAATCATTTGGAATGTACGTACCAGAGAGATGTTCTTACCTAGTCCAAAGCCTCAGGTTAAAGCGTTGACCTAAATTACACCAGAACATTTCCATGAATTCTGTGAATCTTTGCAAGGCAGTATGCTAACTTTGGCTTTCTTCTCTCCATAGCAGATGGAGCCCAGCCTGAGCTCTTCATTTTCCACCAGTCGTGCGCCCTGAAGAAGGACGAAGGGCCCTGCAAGGCATTAAAGGAGCGTTTCTACTTCGACATTGACACGGGCCGCTGTGAGGCCTTCGAGTTCGGCGGCTGCAGAGGCAACGCCAACAATTTTGAGACCTTGGAGGCGTGTGAGGAAATGTGCCTGGTGTCTGGTGAGTTTTTGGCACCTTTCTCTGATTTCTCTGCAGGTCAAATGTAAAAATGTGCCTCTGTTGATGTGTGAAGAATTATTCATTTTTGTACCAAGTATCATTCTGTGTATTCAGAAAGACTCTTATTTTATTTAGACAGATGAAGCAAGCACACACATGTTCTCCAGGAAATGTACAGTATCTTTTGTAGATTTGATTTCCTTTACTAGGAATGATAAGATGTTCCCTGGTAAACCAATTCACTGATTACTATGTTGTTGGTTTCCGTCCTTTTCAAAACAATTATCCGCCATGTTGCCAAAATATGAAAATAGATTAGACACTGAGTACGCTTGCATGCATACAATAATGTGATTATTGTTGATAGTCAGGTTAACATAATAGTTTGATTAAAACGATTACATGCTTTGCAAGAAGAACGATTTCCCTAATAAGCCTGTTTCCATGGACTCATCTGAGATCAGATGGCACTCTGATAAATGCAGAAAATTACCAATCAAAATAAAAGTTCTACCGTGTTGTTTTTGTGAAAACTATTTGATTCTATTTCTAAGATACATAGTAAAAAAAAAAATCCAAACACACTTCACTCACACATAAGAGGTCCTCGCACAGATCAAATACACCCCTGGAATAATTCAAACAATTGCTCAGAAAACCAGGTGTTTTAATCGGCTTATGCTTACTTGGATTTTGACCTGAGGCCGATTTAAGATAAGCAGAGTAAAGTGTTTACGTGACTAATGCCATACTCTGCCTTCTGCCATAATCAGTTTAATATCGAATTAGGATTGTGCATGTACATTACTCACTGTTTTTGAGCCAGTAAACACGATGACATCATCGACGTAGTTGGTTTGGCAGCTTTCATTGTAGAAAAGCAGGGAGTTTCCAGTGTTCTATCATATGTTCAAGTTCAACAGTATAGTTTTCGCGCTTTATGGTTTTGTGTGGAATGCTGTCGTTAGACTGTCAGACCAAACTCTCACTCCCAAACACATTCCCAATGCCGTTCTGAGAAAGTTTGGATGTTCCATTCCGAGAAAGTTTGCATATTTCTCTGTCAAACTATCAGCCAAATCTATTGTCAAGCCTGGGACAATGGAGCTGTTGGCTGATTGGCTATGTGAAAAAGACTGACATCCAGGCTCATTGTCGTTGTAGAAACGATTGGGCTGATAATAATATTATGTGGTACGTGTTAGCTAAATTACAGAAAACAAAGCGAGTTGTTCAATCCACACTGTAATATGTGCACAGCAAAAACGTGTGTGTGTCTGTGTGTGTGTGTGTGTGTGTGTGTGTGTGTGTGTGTGTGTGTGTGTGTGTGTGTGTGTGTGTGTGTGTGTGTGTGTGTGTGTGTGTGTGTGTGTGTGTGTGTGTGTGTGTGTGTGTGTGTGTGTGTGTGTGTGGGTGGGTGCATGCCTGCAATACATTTGTTAGATATTACTGCATGGTCGGAACTAGAAACACAAGCATTTCGCGACACTCGCATTAACACCTGCTAACCATGTGTATGTGACCAATAACATTTGATTTGATTTGATTTTGCATTTTGAGTGTTACCTAAACTGTGGGTGTTATTGAAATGAGATAGAAAAGCAGTATTCATAGATGTCGGATCAATATGAATTATGCTGTGGATATCACAGTGGAGAAACCACGTGTGAAACTCTACTTTGTCTGTAGCTAGAAACACTGCTTTCTTAAAAGTGTAATTTATTACGAATGTATGTCTCAATGTCATTGTGGTACAATGTTGTATCATTGTATGCATTATTCAGTTAACGTATAAGGGAATTGTGGGTGAATTTGCATCCTGCTCGGGCCGGTAACACTTTTATAGTATTGTTTTATTTAACATGCCGACGAAACCAGGCATATTGAATTAAATATGAAAATGATGGTAGTCCTGTGAGGTCAGGGTTAACATCCAAATCAAATCACATTTTATTGGTCACATACACATGGTTAGCAGATGGTATTGCTTCTAGATCCGACAGTGCAGCAGGATCTAACAGGTAATATCTAACAATTCCGCAACTAAACCTGTCTCTTATACACATCTAGATGTGTATAAGAGACAGGTGCAGCAGGATCTAACAGGTAATATCTAACAATTCCGCAACAAAACCCAATACCTAACAAATTCCACATCAAAACCTAATACACACAATCTTGCAAAGGAATGGGATGAGAATATATAAGTATAAAGTATATGGATGAGCAGTGACAGAGCAGCTAAGATGCAATAGATAGTAAAAAATTGATAGTGAAGGATACAGTATACATTATATACACACGAGATGAGTAATGTGAGATATGTAAACATTCTTAAAGTGGCATTATTAAAGTGACTAGTGTTCCATTTATTAAAGTGGCCAATGATATCAAGTCTATAGGTAGGCAGCCGCCTCTCTGTGCTAGTAGTGGCTGTTTAACAATCTGATGGCCTTGAGATAGAAGCTGTTTTTCAATCTCTCTGTCCCAGCTATGATGCACCTGTACTGACCTCGCCTTCTGGATGGAAGCGGGGTGAACAGGCATTGGCTCGGGTGGTTATTGTCCTTGATTATCTTTTTTGCCTTCCTGTGTTGTAGGTGTCCTGGAGGGCAGATAGTTTGCCCCCGGTGATGCATTGTGCAGACCGCACCACCCTCTGGGGGGTCTTGCGGTTGTGGGCTGTGCAGTTGCCGTACCAGGCGGTGATACATCTCGACAGGATGCTCTCGATTGTGCATCTGTAAAAGTTAGTGAGGGTTTTCGGTGACAAGCCACATTTTTTCAGCCTCCTGAGGTTGAAGAGTAGCTGTTGCGCCTTCTTCACCACACTGTCTGTGTGCGTGGACCATTTCAGTTTGTCGGTGATATGAACACAGAGGAACTTAACTTTCCACCTTCTCCACTGCTGTCCAGTTGATGTGGATGGGGGGTGCTCCCTTTGCTGTTTCCTGAAGTCCACTATCATCTCTTGTTTTGCTGACATTGAGTGAGAGGTTATTATCCTGACACCACACTCCGAGGGCCCTCACCTCCTCCCTGTAGGCCGTCTCGTCGTTGTTGGTAATCAAGCCTACCACTGTTGTGTCGTCTGCAAACTTGATGATTGAGTTGGAGATGTGCATGGCCACGTGGTCGTGGGTGAACAGAGAGTACAGGAGGGGGCTGAGAACGCACCCTTATGGGGCCCCTGTGTTGAGGGTCAGTTGAGTGGAGATGTTGTTTCCTACCTTCACCACCAGGGGGCGGCCCGTCAGGAAGTCCAGGACCCAGTTGCACAGGGCATGGTCGAGACCTAGGGTCTCAAGCTTAATGATGAGTTTGGAGGGTACTATGTTGTTGAATGCTGAGCTGGAGTCAATCAACAGCATTCTTACATAGGTATTCCTCTTGTCAAGATTGGAAAGGCCAGTGTGCAGTGTGATGGCGATTGCATCGTTTGTTGACCTATTGGGGCGGTAAGCAAATTGAAGTGGGTCTAGGGTGTCAGGTAGGGTGGATGTGATATGATCCTTGACTAGTCTCTCAAAGCACTTCATGATGGGAGAAGTGAGTGCTACGGGGCGATAGTCATTTAGTTCAGTTACCTTAGCTTTCTTGGGAACAGGAACAATGGTGGCCATCTTGAAGGATGTGGGAACAGCAGACTGGGATAGGGATTGATTAAATATGTCCGTAAACACACCAGTCAGCTGGTCTGTGCATGCTCTGAGGACGCGGCTAGGGATGCTGTCTGGGCTGGCAGCCGTGCAAGGGTTAACACGTTTACATTTTATACTCACGTCGGCCATGGAGAAGGGGGGTCCACAGTCTTTGGTTGCGGGCTGTGTCGATGCCACTGTATTGTCCTCAAAGCACGCAACTAAGTTGTTTAATTTGTCTGGAAGCAAGACGTCAATGTCCTCGACGGGGCTGGTTTTCTTTTTGTAATCCGTGATTGTCTGTAGACCCTGCCACATACGTCTCGTGTTCGAGCCGTTGAATTACGACTCCACTTTATCTCTATGCTGACACTTTGCTTGTTTGATTGCCTTACGGAGGGAATAGCTACACTGTTTGTATTAGGCGTGTATGTCAATGTTGTTCTCTGAGGCTACCCTGAACATATCCCAGTCCACGTGATCGAAGCAATCTTGAAGCGTGGAATCCAATTGGTCAGTCCAGCGTTGTATAGACCTAAGCACGGGTGCTTCCTGTTTTAGTTTCTGCCTATAGGAGGGGAGCAACAAGATGGAGTCATGGTCAGATTTGCCAAAAGGAGGGCGGGGGAGGGCCTTGTATGCATCGCGGAAGTTAGAGTAGCAATGTGTCACGTTCCTGACCTTATTTCCCTTGTTTTGTATTTATTTAGTATGGTCAGGGCGTGAGTTGCTCCTCCTCAGACGAGGAGGAAGACGAACGTTACACAATGGTTGAGCATGTTACTCGTTCGTGTACAGCAATCTATATGCTGATAGAATTTAGGTAGCCTTGTTTTCAAATTAGCTTTATTAAAATCCCCAGCTACAATAAATGCAGCCTCAGGATATATGGTTACCAGTTTGCATAAAGTCCAGTGAAGTTCCTTGATGGCCGTCTTGGTATCCGCTTGCGGAGTGATATACACGGCTGTGACAATAACCGAGGAGAGTTCTCTTGGGAGATAATACGGTCGGCATTTGATTGTGAGGAATTCTAGGTGAGGTGAACAAAAGGACGAGGTCCTGTATGTTGTTACAATTACACTATGAATCAAATCATAAAACATACACCTCTGCCCTTCTTCTTACCGGAGAGATGTTTATTCCTGTCAGCGCGATGCACTGAAAATCCCGTTGGCTGTATGGACTCCGACAGCATGTCTCCAGCTAGCCATGTTTCCGTAAAACAGAGTATGTTACAATCCCGGATATCTCTTTGGAAAGCAACTCTTGGCCAGATTTCGTCAACGTTGTTAACTAGGGACTGGACATTAGCGAATAATATACTCGGGAGTGGTGGGTTGTGTGCTCGCATCCGAAGCCTCAATAGAAGACCGCCCCGGCACCCTCTCTTCCGGCGGCGTTGTTTTGGGTCGGCCTCTGGAATCTGTTCAAATGCCCTGGGAGGTGCAGATAAAGGATCTGCTTTGGGAAAGTTGTATTCCTGGTCATAGTGCTGGTTGTACTGGTAAGTTGACGTCTCTGATATCCAATAATTCTTCCCAGTTGTATGTAATAACACTTAACGTTTTCAGGGCTAGCAATGTAATAAATAATACAGAAAAAAAACAAAAAACTGCACAGTTTCCTAAGGACTAGAAGTTGGTATCTCTATCGGCGCCATCTTGCCATCCTGTTCCACTGAAATGAAGTAGTCATAATTATGTCAAGAGACAATGTCACAATGTGCTTCTATTGCTTCCAAACCTCACGTGAAAAGAAGAAAAATAACAAACGAAGAAAAGAAAGTCTATGTAGGAGTCAACAGTCAAGGACACATGAAACACCTCAGATATTGTCATGTTGTCACAATGTGACATTTACTTTACTCTCTCAATACCTGCATGTACTGAATGGGAATAATATGAAGACTGTTGTCATAATGGCTTCTTCGCAGGTTAACAGAAATTCTCAAGGAACATATTTCTCTCTCAAAGTCTTAAAAGGAAAATGTTAAACTAATAGGAACACCATTTCAGTAATTACAACTCATTTACCTTTTACCTAATCAATCTGTCTGCTCTCCACCAATTTCTGTAAATTCAGACAATGGATGATGATAATGATGATGATAATGATGATGATAATGGATTTATACAACACTTCTCCAGGTGTTCAAAGCGTTTTATGGGTAAAACTCACTTCATTAAGTAGGCTCAAGGCCTTAGTCATAAAGTCCCACACTGTTCCACGCTTGTGGCAAGACATTGTCGTCATCTTAAACTGCCAAAGAGGACAAAGAATAATGGAATTACTTTGCGAAGCCCACGGCTCATTTTGTTGGCTGCGAGCTCCGTGGCTACAGAGAGCCATATCTCATTACCCCTACTGTGTCAGGGCATTATATGTCACAGAGGTCCCTGGCCTCCTTCCACTCTGGTGCCCTCAGCCCTAACACCCTACCACACAAACAGGCTGAACAACATGAGAGTTTAGAAGAATGGGGGAGCCCTGTGTAGATCACAGCTCTAGCTGTAGTCCAGAGCTCCCATTATTTCACTCGCTCCTGGAAATTCCAACGTACACTTACTCAGCTCTGCCAGTTTAGGCCCCTAGTCGCTATAGACGTGTTGTGTGGAAGGCTCGTCAAAACTTATACTGTCAACTGTAAACGACCCGTAACCTTTTTTACATTGCTGCATAAATGGCATATAAATCGTTGGCCACTGTTCACCTGTATGTAGTCCTCTACTACTCTCAGGTAACACCTCCAACACTACAACACAGTATTATGTCACACCATCAGAGATGCAGGACTACTCTCAGGAAACACCTCCAACACTACAACACAGGATTATGTCACACCATCAGAGATACAGGACTACTCTCAGGTAGCATCTCCAACACTACAACACAGTATTATGTTCACACCATCAGAGATACAGACTAGTCTCAGGTAACACCTCCAAACACTACAACACAGTATTATGTCACACCATCAGAGATACAGGACTAGTCTCAGGTAGCATCTCCAACACTACACACAGTATTATGTCACACCTTCAGAGATACAGGACTAGTCTCAGGAAACACCTCCAACACTACAACACAGTATTATGTCACACCATCAGAGATGCAGGACTAGTCTCAGGTAGCATCTCCAACACTACAACACAGTATTATGTCACACCTTCAGAGATGCAGGACTAGTCTCAGGTAGCATCTCCAACACTACAACACAGTATTATGTCACACCATCAGAAGCAGGACTAGTCTCAGGTAGCATCTCCAACACTACAACACAGTATTATGTCACACCTTCAGAGATGCAGGACTAGTCTCAGGTAGCATCTCCAACACTACAACACAGTATTATGTCACACCATCAGAGATACAGGACTAGTCTCAGGTAACACCTCCAACACTACAACACAGTATTATGTCACACCATCAGAGATACAGACTAGTCTCAGGTAACACCTCCAACACTACAACACAGTATTATGTCACACCATCAATACAGGACTAGTCTCAGGTAACACCTCCAACACTACAACACAGTATTATGTCACACCTTCAGAGATGCAGGACTAGTCTCAGGTAACACCTCAACACTACAACACAGTATTATGTCACACCATCAGAGATACAGGGACTAGTCTCAGGTAGCATCTCCAACACTACAACACAGTATTATGTCACACCATCAGAGATACAGTCTCAGAGAGTTCTCTTCAGACAAGGGGACATCCTTAGTCAATGTGAGTATGGGAGTGTCAACGCGTCAGATGGTGTCAGTGTCAAGGCTTAACCCTGTTTTATTTCTAGCTGGTAAAACTCTTAATTCCTCTTTTAAAGGATATCCTCTCTATCAGTCAGTCCTGATGAAGCTGAGGCCTTGTTGTGGGATACATTAGAGTATGAATGGCTCCATCTATTGGCCATTAGTTTTTAATGCCTCTAACAGAATAAAATGGCACAATTGGAATCGTCTTGAAATGCATCCGTCCTGCCTCCCTCCCTCTTTCGTGGATCTGTCATGACTGGATTGTCGTAAGCAAGCTTTCCACCGCATTGCTTTCACCATTTATGTCATGTCAGGTCAATAGTTACTTCAAGGATAGGAGGAGGGAAGGATGTGTTGTCCTTTGTGACTCAGTCGGTAGACCTTGACGTTTGACTCCGTTCCATTAATTACATTCCAGACGGTACAATGAGCCCGTCGTCCTACAGCTCCTCCCACCAGCTTCCTCTGATTACATATATACGCTATATAGCTATATATATATATATATATATATATACAGTATATATATAAATATATACACTGTGTACAAAACAGTAAGAACACCTGCTCTGTCCATGACATAGACTGACCAGGTGAATCCAGGTGAAAGCTACACTACATGGCCAAAAGTATGTGGACACCTGTTCCTCGAACATCTCATTCCAAAATCATGGGCTTTAATATGAAGTTGGTCCCGCCTTTGTTGTTATAACAGCCCCCACTCCTTTGGGAAGGCTTTCCACTAGATGTTGGAACATTGCTGTGGGGACTTGCTTGCATTCAGCCACAAGAGCATTAGTGATGTCATGCACTGATGTTGGGCGATTAAGCCTGGCTCGCAGTCGGCGTTCCAATTAATCCCAAAGGTGTTCGATGAGGTTGAGTCAGGGCTCTGTGCAGGCCAGTCAAGTTCTTCCACACCGATCACAACAAAACATTTCTGTATGGACCTCGCTTTGTGCACAGGTGCATTGTCATGCTGAAACAGGAAAGGGCCTTCCCCAAACTGTTTCCATGATGTTGGAAGCACAGAATCATCTAGAATGTTATTGTATGCTGTAGCGTTAAGATTTCCCTTCACTGGAACTAAGGGGCCTAGCCCGTACCATGAAAAACAGCCCCAGACCATTATTACTCCTCCACCAAACTTTACAGTTGGCACTATGCATTGGAGCAGGTTGTGTTCTCACCATCAGAGATGCAGGACTAGTCTCAGGTAACACCTCCAACACTACATCACAGTATTATGTCACACCTTCAGAGATACAGGACTAGTCTCAGGTAACACCTCCAACACTACAACACAGTATTATGTCACACCATCAGAGATACAGGACTAGTCTCAGGTAACACCAGATGGTGAAGCGTGATTCATCACTCCAGAGAACGCATTTCCACTGCTCCAGAGTCCAATGGCGGCAAGCTTCACACCACTCCAGCCAATGCTTGGCATTGCGCATGGTGATCTTAGGCTTGTGTGCGGCTGCTCGGCCATGGAAACCCATTTCATGAAGCTCCCGACGAACAGTTATTGTTCTGACGCTGCCTCTAGTTTGAAACCCGGTAGTGAGTGCTGCAATCGAGGACAGGCGATTTTTACGAGCTACGCACTTCAGCACTCGGAGGGTCCCGTTCTTTGAGCTTGTGTGGCCTACCACTTCACGGCAGAGCCTTTATTGCTCCTAGATGTTTCCACTTCACAATAACAGTGCTTACAAATTAACATGGGCAGCTCTAGCAGGGCAGAAATTTGACAAACTGACTTGTTGGAAAGGTGGCATCCTATGACGGTGCGACATTGAAAGTCACTGAGCTCTTCAGTAAGGACATTCTACTGCCAATGTTTGTCTATGAAGATTGCATGGCTGTGTGCTCGATTTTATACACCTGTCAGCAATGGGTGTATCCAAATCCACTAATGATTCCACATACTTATATATATATATGAGTATTAGAACAGGGCTGTAGTGTATTGGACAACTCCTTTCACCTGGAAAATTCCAGTATGTCAAGTTGGACAGCAGCCATAACCTTGAAAGACAGAGGGACATATTATTCTGATGGGTCACAAGTAATTCACCACCAAAACACTGATAGCTTTCTTCACCTTAGATGCCTTTCGGGTGAATCACTGGTTTGAATTATTCAACGGGCTGGGTCACACAAACACAAAGGAAAAAAGTCTCTGCTCTCTTGTTGTGTTACTGTTAAAGTCAAGTCATTCTTTCTGACATGCTTTAACACAATCTGGTAAAGCAGTGTTCAGAAATGAAAAAGGACTTGATATTTGGTGATAAAGGGATAAACAGTAGGATACAATATATAATTATTCACAACATATTTGGGGATGACAGTTATTAGTTTGTCTCAGACTCTTCTAGAACTGAGAGAGGTTGAGGTATTAGTACAGCTTTAATTTCAGCATCTATATATTCATGACCTCTTCATTTATGGGATGTCTCGCCCGGTAATGGATGGCCACTTAACTGAAATATTTGTATTAATTCAAGAGAAAAAAAAGCTATATCATAGCCATGAAGTGTCAGGATATGAAGTGATTTTTATCTACTGGGGCTTGGCCCTGGTCAAGTCATTTCAGCTGTGGGATGTGTCCTATAGATGGGGCGACATCAAATCAATCACCCCCTAGATGACGTCTACACCAGTCTCAACGTCAGTGAAGAGGCGACTCCGGGATGCTGGCCTTCTAGGCAGAGTTCCTCTGTCCAGTGTCTGTGTTCTTTTGCCCATCTTTTATTTTTATTGGCAGGTCTGAGATATGGCTTTTTCTTTGCAACTCTGCCTAGAAGGCCAGCATCTTCACTGTTGACGTTGAGACTGGTGTTTTGCGGGTACTATTTAATGAAGCTGCCAGTCGAGGACTTGTGAGGCGTCTGTTTCTCAAACTGCCTATCCGTTCATAACTAACTGTGTCAGCAGCCGACCTTCTATGTTCCTCCATGCCTGAGTATGTCTTCTCTCTCTTTCCACCTCCTCCCCCTCTCATCATATTTTCTGTCAGTGTCTCTAGCTCTCCAGAGTGTTAGTGCCACCTCTTTTTCTCTATTATTCACAGTTTGCCTGGAAGTCAATTTACTGGTCCAAGGGTAGATTGCAGTGTAGTGTAGATTGTATTTGACTTAGGGGAACAGGAAGCCTATCTTCCATACTGTACTTTTTTCATCATTTCCTGCTGTCATCTTTTCAAATGACTAAGTAGCTGGTACTCATTTCTCTTTTCAGTATCTCAATAATGTTATCTCTCTCTCTCTCTGCCCTCTCTCTCCCTCCATCTGTCTCTAGTTGACAAGAGTCCCTGTCACATGGAGGAGGCTCAATAATGTTCTCCCCTTTTCATTATCTCAATAATGTTATCTCTCTCTCTTCCCTCTCTCCATCTCCCTCCATCTGTCTCTAGTTGACAAGAGTCCCTGTCACCTGGAGGAGGCTCCGGGGCCATGTCGAGGTCTGGTGACTCGCTACTTATTTGACAACCAGAGCCAGGAGTGCAAGCAGTTCTACTATGGAGGCTGCTTCGGCAACGCCAACAACTTCAAGAGTATGAAAGAGTGCCGGGCTAGATGCCAGAACCCAGGTAGTCCAAAAGGGACCAACCAACCATAGGCATTTTCTTACTAGCACTGACTTTGCTGGGAGCTACTTTATTAAGGAAAAATGTACTTTCTATGACTTTCTATAGCTGCCTAATGACTAACATGTAAATGTACTAGGGGAGTATACAGTATTACTTCTCTGATGCCTTAAAAAGTTTGCTGTGTGTTCTAAGATAGTTATACCTCTTTGAAAGCCCAAATACTCACGTGTTTGCTGCAGTGGATCTTGTGAATATTGCACTTACTTGAAAATTATCTTGTTGACTGACCATCAAGTCATGTTACACCTTCATTTTACATATATATATATATATATATTTTTTTTTTTTTGCATATTCAATCATTTTAGACACAGGCCCGATTTTAGATTTTTTTTACAGTCATTGACTGCATTTGTCCCCAAAAATTACCAATACATTTTTCTACCGTGACCAAGCAATGTAAGAAACAAAATTGACGATAACTCCAAAATAATTACATTGTCATTGTGTATCAGAATCCTTAATCAATCTTCCTTGGGCTCCAAATAATTTTTCTCTTCATCAACCCTGAGTCCATAGGTGTAATAACTTGTCTATGCTGTATGTTAATATTATAATGCTACTTCCTTGGTAAACAGGTTTTAACAACAGAGTAGTACACTGTTTGTATTATAGTACATTTCTATTAAATGCTTATTATGGACTTATTATGGAATTTAATTTATTAACTTATTATGGACTTATTATTTACTTATTACTTATTATTATAATTAACTTATTATCACCAACTACTTCTCTGATCGAGTTCAGTGTGTCAAATCGGAGGGTCTGTTGTCCGGGCCTCTGGCAGTCTCTATGGGGGTGCCACAGGGTTCAATTCTTGGACCGACTCTCTTCTCTGTATACATCAATGATGTCGCTCTTGCTGTTGGTGATTCTCTGATCCACCTCTACGCAGACGACACTATTCTGTATACTTCTGGCCCTTCTTTTGACACTGTGTTAACAACCCTCCAGGCGAGCTTCAATGCCGTACAGCTCACCTTCCGTGGCCTCCAATTGCTCTTAAATACAAGTAAAACTAAATGCATGCTCTTCAACCGATCGCTGCCTGCACCTGCCCGCCTGTCCAACATCACTACTCTGGACGGCTCTGACTTAGAATATGTGGACAACTACAAATACCTAGGTGTCTGGTTAGACTGTAAACTCTCCTTCCAGACTCACATCAAACATCTCCAATCCAAAGTTAAATCTAGAATTGGCTTCCTATTCCGCAACAAAGCATCCTTCACTCATGCTGCCAAACATACCCTTGTAAAACTGACCATCCTACCAATCCTCGACTTCGGTGATGTCATTTACAAAATAGCCTCCAAAACCCTACTCAATAAATTGGATGCAGTCTATCACAGTGCCATCCGTTTTGTCACCAAAGCCCCATATACTACCCACCACTGCGACCTGTATACTCTCGTTGGCTGGCCCTCGCTTCATACTCGTCGCCAAACCCACTGGCTCCAGGTCATCTACAAGACCCTGCTAGGTAAAGTCCCCCCTTATCTCAGCTCGCTGGTCACCATAGCAGCACCTACCTGTAGCACGCGCTCCAGCAGGTATATCTCTCTGGTCACCCCCAAAACCAATTCTTCCTTTGGCCGCCTCTCCTTCCAGTTCTCTGCTGCCAATGACTGGAACGAACTACAAAAATCTCTGAAACTGGAAACACTTATCTCCCTCACTAGCTTTAAGCACCAGCTGTCAGAGCAGCTCATAGATTACTGCACCTGTACATAGCCCATCTATAATTTAGCCCAAACAACTACCTCTTTACCTACTGTATTTATTTATTTATTTTGCTCCTTTGCACCCCATTATTTCTATCTCTACTTTGCACATTCTTCCACTGCAAACCAACCATTCCAGTGTTTTTACTTGCTATATTGTATTTACTTCGCCACCATGGCCCTTTTTATATTTTAATTTATTTATATATATATTTTGTTTGCCTTCACCTCCCTTATCTCACCTCACTTGCTCACATTGTATATAGACTTATTTTTTCACTGTATTATTGACTGTATGTTTGTTTTACTCCATGTGTAACTATGTGTTGCTGTATGTGTCGAACTGCTTTGCTTTATCTTGGCCAGGTCGCAATTGTAAATGAGAACGTGTTCTCAATTTGCCTACCTGGTTAAATAAAGGTTAAATAAAAAAAATAAAAAAATGGAATTAAACTCTAACCATGCTTTTGTTTCATTGCAGAAAACCCCACTGTGGCCCTTAGATTGGATGTGGCCCCTAAATTGAAGGACACCGTCCCACAACCCCATAGCCAGCCCAGTGTGCAGTCTCTCAAAGTAACTGGTAAGACAACAAGGTTTATGTATTTTGAGTTCATGTTTGTATCCATCTTTATTTATTCAACAAACCCTGTACCCCTGTGGATCTGTCAATGCTGGGAACACCACTGTATTGCTCCAGTCTCTTGGCAGCCCCTCGTGGTGGTGTGATGTCACTCCCTTTAAGTTAACTATAGTATCACAACTACTAATACTGTGAGGCGCTTTGCACATGGGCAGCAGAACTATCACAAACACCAGGCCACAGGAAGCACAGGAATTCAGGAGAGCAGTCGTTTGTCATGTGTAGTACGGCAACTACAATAGCTAGGTAAGAGAGAGACAGTCATTTTACATGCACCATCTCAGAAATAGTTTAGCTGCTGGTAAACACACTACAACGTATAAAGGCAGCATAGTGCCCACAATACCTCCTCCCTTCTCCTCCTTCCATGTGACATTGATTCACTGCTATTAAAATGGGAGTGTACAAGGTATGAGGAGAGCGTTAGTGCTCAGAAACACCAGTGTCTGGTCCAGAGGTCACAACGCAGTACAAAGGGGAGCAGGGAGTCTGGCCATCACTCAGTCACAGACAAGTAGTTGTGATTCATGTTACAGAATTCCACCCAGGTCAGTGAATCCAGTTCAGGAGAGTCTCTGTATACGTGGTTGTCATTCCAGTCAAGTGATATAGGAGATCTTCAGTACTTCCTCAACCAAAGGCTGACATTTTGTTGGTGTTTTTCTCTCCGCAGTTTGACGCTTGAGGTGGTATTGAGGTGGTGAAAATGAAGTTTCCTTTGTTATGGTACATGTACAAAGTAATAGTAGTAGCACTAGGTTCTACTAGTCACTTTAACAGTAGATTTCCATGAACCTCACATCCAGGCTTTTAGAGAAGTGTGTTTTATCAGAACTAAACTGCAGATGTAGCCTAGATACTTACATACTTAGAAAATGTGTCTTTGGAGTCATTGTTGTACACCATGACTTGTGCTGTTAGCACGTCATTTCATCTTACAATTGCTTCTGTGCATTTCTTTCAGACTTCAATCCTCCGGACTTGTGTCTCAGTCCCATTGACAGGGGCACAACATGTGATGGAGAGGAGAGAACTGAGAGGAGATACGTGTACAACCCCAAGACAAAGAGATGTCAGTCGTTGCGCTACAACGGCTGCGGGGGAAACAAGAACAACTTTGTCCACAAGAGACACTGCATGAAGATGTGTTTGAAGCCAGGTAAGATCCACGTTATCTGTTATCTCCAACACCAGCCCTATAGAGCTACCTGGGCTTGCAGGCTTTTGTTCCATCCCCAGCATTAACACACCTGATTCAGAATTTCCACTATACCAGCCAGAATATAGCATGAGCTTAAAGTGGATGTTGAACACATTTCTACCTGCAAATGTGCCTTTAGTTCATTCTTACATGTTCTATGTTTGAGCTGGTTTTGAAAGCAAAAGTCTAATTTTAAAAACTATTGGCATTGTTGAATTTGATTTTCATAATAACACGCTAAGATTGATCTTTTGGTTAGCTAAACTAGCAAGTCTGTTTGTTTGGTTACCAAGGCAACTAGTGTAGCATTCATTGCATATCTTAACTGTTAATTTACAAAAACACTGTTAATTATATTTATTTGTTTCAATTTGTTTTTTAAATTAAAGACATACAGGTGCCCTGGAGAAATGTTAAAACATGACTAATTTGTGCTGTTTCATTTTCAGATCAGCGTCACAAAGGGAAGGTCATTCGTATAAAGAAGAAGAACAGCAACATCTTGTTTCGATCTGTCTAAATCAAGGCTTCATATTAAACCCTTCCTACTTCCTATTAAACCCTACTTCCTATTAAACCCTTCCTACTTCCTATTAAACCCTTCCTACTTCCTATTAATATTAAACCCCTCCTACTTCCTATGAAACCCTTCCTTACTTCCTATTAAACCCTTCCTACTTCCTATTAATATTACTTCCTATTAAACCCTTCCTATCTTCCTATTAATATTAAACCCTTCCTACTTCTTATTAAACCCTTCCTACTTCCTATTAAAACCCTTCCTACTCTTTATTAAACCCTTCCTACTTCTTATTAAACCCTTCCTACTTCTAATAAACCCTTCCTATTAATATTAAACCCTTCCTACTTCCTATTAAACCTTTCCTACTTCCTATTAAAAACCCTTCCTACTTCCTATTAAACCCTTCCTACTTCCTATGAAACCCTTCCTACTTCATATTAATATTAAACCCTTCCTACTTCCTATTAAACCCTTCCTATTTAATATTAAACCCTTCCTACTCTTATTAAACCCTTCCTACTTCATATTAAACCCTTCCACTTCCTATTAAACCCTTCCTACTTCCTATTAATATTAAACCCTTCCTACTTCCTATTAAACCCTTCCTATTAATATTAAACCCTTCCTACTTCTCATTAAACCCTTCCTACATACACTACTTTTGAATGAGTCTTTATTTATATCATTCTTATTTGACTTTGGTATGTCCTTGTAGTCTTGCAGCAATTGTATAAAAGGCTTGTTTTGGCCTATTGTGTAATGTTGTATTGCTTATTGTAACCTTTTAACCGTTTGTAAGAAGATTTTTTTTTGTAATATCACAATTTTCTACATTTTTTTTACTGTCACATACCAAATACCGGTATATAATTGTATTTTTTTTTCTTCTTGAGGACACCAGACAAGTTTTTTTTTTGGGACAAATGATGAACATTAATTATCCCAAAAGCACTGCACATGTAATATCATACAATAAAGCACATTATCTGTATCAAGTACTGTACATCATCTATATCAATTACTGTAAATGATCTGTTTCATTATTTTACCCCTTCATGTGAGTAATATCTTGTCATGTTTATTTTTTCCATGGTCTTTTTTTTTTTACCCAGGTGAAAACAACATATCAGCAACCCATTGGAGACTACGTTTAATTTGGCATAGTCATCAACATTGCATTTTTGTGCAGATGTTCATTCTGTTCCAAGTCCCCTTTCATATTGCAGTACAGCAGGCTATTGGAATTGACTCCACTGACAAGTGCATCACTTAGACACAGGGGGGCAGTGTTGTATTATCATGATAGTTCTAACGTTTCCATAATGGCCTTCACTTGAATGATATATGACTCCAAATTGACAAATGACCTATTCGTTTGTTGGGAATTTCTCTGCAATCATAGCCTACATTCATATTTTTTTATAATAATGTAATGACCTCGATAGATTATAAATGAGACTATGTCCAAAACAGTTCTCGAGATGTGACACTATTCTTCCACGAGAAATACCATTTGGTGTAAAACGCTGGTGCTGCTCCAGAATCTACCATAAGTGTTCAATTGGGTTGAGATCTGGTGACTGAGACGGCCATGACATATGGTTTACATCGTTTTCATGCACATCAAACCATTCAGTGAACACTCATGCCCTGTGGATAGGGGCATTGTCATCCTATGGGGGCATAGCCATGGTAGCCAAAATGATGGCCAAAAGTATGGCTTGCCCAGCATTTTTTACACATGAGCCTAAGCATGATGGATGTTAATTGCTTAATTAACTCAGGAACCACACCCGTGTGGAAGCACCCGCTTTCACCATACTTTGTATCCCTCATTTACTCAAGTGTTTAACTGATTTGGACAGTTCAAATCAAACTTTATTTGTCACATGTTTCGAAAACAAGTGTGGACTTTACCGTGAAATGCTTATTTACAAGCCCTTAACCAACAGTGCAGTTCAAGAAAGAGTCAAGAAAATATTGACCAAATAAACTAAAGTAAAAAATAGTTACCTGTATGTCAGTCAGTTGACCTACTTATGATAAAGCCTATGGGATAAACCAAGTCTAATAATGAGATGAACACTCACAGAGCGAGCTTCTTCCATATGAGAAGACATCGAATTGCGGGTATGTTCCTGTCATTTAGAACCAGGCCGAATGTTTACAGCCAATGCATTGGAACAAACTCTGCAGACACAAACCCACAAACCCAAACAAAAGAGCGAGGAGTACCTTGAATAAATAACACACGTGCATGATGATTAACACACGGGACGAGACCCATGATCATCTGCGCAATCCACAAGGGCACGAAAGCCCAAAACACACAGCACCAACGGACAATGTAACAATAAATGGACAGCACCATGGTGAACAAAGGACACATACATACAAATACAATCCGTGGGAATAGTGGCCAGATGTGTGTAATGAAAGTTCCAGAGGAATCGGTGACAAATACACAAGGTACAATTTCAAAATTTGTTTGTGCATCAGCAGTTTCTTGTTATGTCAGTCACTGACAGTCACTCAATTAGCCCATGTCAGCTAACATGTTTTAGATTGGTAAATTAGTCTAGTGGCCAGCTATCTACATTTGTAGTAAACATGGTCGAATTACCGACCTGGCCCGGCCCCCCGTTGAATTTGTTAGTCACTCTCACTCAAATATTGCAATGTATTCGTCGTCTGAAGAAGAGGAATCATCGGACCAAAGCGCAGCGTGGTAAGTGTTCATGCTTGTTTTATTAAAACTGAACATTATAACAAAAATAAACAAGAGAATATCCAAAAAAGTCCTGTAAGGTGAAAACACTAAACAGAAATTAACTACCCACAAAAACCATGTGGGAAAAAGCTACCTAAGTATGGTTCTCAATCAGAGACAAAGATAGACAGCTGCCTCTGATTGAGAACCACACCCGGCCAAACACAAAGAAATACAAAACATAGACAAAAGAACATAGAATGCCCACCCAAATCACACCCTGACCAAACCAAAATAGAGACATACGTGCAGGTCGTGACAGATATATTAAAAACTGCAAACATTTCTCTCCACACTATGGCAAAACGTGTAGAATTGCAGGGCATTAACTGTAAAACTGCAAGATGTTCTCTATGCCACATGGCAAAATGTGTAGAATTGCAGGAAATTAACTCAACATTTTTCTTATATCTGCTGTCAGAGGGGGGGCGGCTAAAATGCTTTGCTGGCAAGGTGGGGTTAACAAAATTTCGCAAAAGACTTGGTCCGGCTCTGACTACATGTGTGGGTAAGGATGTGCGTATACAGATGCGCGAGCCACTGCGCCGCCCCATGATGATTTCAGACGTTTTGTGTGCCCCACCCCTATCAAAGTTTCCCATCCCTGGTCTATATCATGCAATCTGCGTGGTGGGTTGGTGGGTTCTCCTGAAGAGCTGTAGGCTAATTCGTGATGTAACAGGAAGTAGACTAATGTGAATGCCTCCCACAATCTGACAGCGGCTCCAGTCTGACACTTTATTCATTGAGTGTTGAAACCCTTTAGGTTTGGTTCACTACCATTGCTGCGGAGGTTGCATTTGTGAAAATAAAAGCGGTCGCTGGAGTGTTTGGTCGGCTAATGTGACTTTCTAAATCGCGTTGGCATTGGATTGTGAACTATTCGCATCAGGTAAGAACCATTCGAATAGTGTATTAATAATGGGAATATTTACAGATCTGGTTTAGGATTACTATTTTATTTTTCCACTTACGCATCGATTCCAGTATCGATGCATAAGTGATTTGCTTTTCCTTTTCTAAAATCAATAGCCTATACATATCCAATTCAAGCCCATGATAATCGGAAAGAGTCTGTTGCATTTCTGTCTGGTAAATTTAGACCTGAAACATGCTTTTTAAAGCAACCTGGACTGATTTCAGTCTACTGTCGACAGGGATAACAATAGCCTATTTCTTGTAGTCTTCCAAAAAACAATTACGCACCGCAGCAGATAGGTTAGTCATTTGCACTATTTTGCATAACTCCATAGGGAAATTAGAATTGAATACCCCTAATTGGGTCAATAACGAGGCTATATATATATGTACAAACCATGTACAAACCATGTACTATATATACATGGTTAAATAGTACATGGTTTGTACATGTGTACAAATAGTGTGTACTATATATATATATATATATATAGCCTCGTTATTGACCCATCATACATGCAACAGACTCTTTCCGATTTAACATGGTTAAATAGTACATGGTTTGTACATGTGTACAAATAGTGTATGATGGGTCAATAACGAGGCTATATATATCCTCGTTATTGACCCATCATACACTATTTGTACACATGTACAAACCATGTACTATTTAACCATGTATATATAGTACATGGTTTGTACATGTGTACAAATAGTGTATGATGACTCCCGTCATCAGCATACAATCATTGGTAATAGCCTATTAATACTTAATCCTTAATTTAGGTTAGTTTTTGACAGATTTGTTTGATCTATGACAAGGGTTTTCATTTGAAAGGGTTTGAAATTATTGGAATATTAAACAAATGCAAGGTAGCCTATAAGTACGTTTGCACTGCAACATGCTACGTAACATGTTTATAAGGAAGACAACACCTGCAATATTACATTTGTATTAACTCTCAGCCCCCATTCATGATGCGTTTTTTACAACCTTATATAACCTTTCCAAACTTTAGGCTACAGTGGAACCTAAGTGTTGGGCTACCCCCATTTACATTTTAGCGCACAATGTGGTGGGTAGGTAACCTATAAATCATAAATTATCATGATGACCATGTTAATGCAAAACGAAAAGGATTTCCTGGGCATTCTACAAGTTTATATGTCATATTGCTGTTTGACAATGAGTTGACTGGAGAGTGTAAAGAATGAGAATTATTGTATCTTGTAATATCATGAACTGTCTTCAGAAGCAAGGGAAATATTTTTTTTTCACAGAACCGATACGTTTGAAAGCATAACTATACTAATAAAAACATTAATACAAAAAAACATGAAAGAATAAGAACTGTGCCTTTTTACATTGCGCGGCACAACCAGTTGAACTGATCGCTACTGACAGCATTGTAGTGTAAATTTGCCCGCTCTCCTCAGTCATGTGGTATACCCCAACACTGATGTTTGGCAACAGTGCAATCTCAAGTTGTTGTTGAATCATCTGCATGGTTATGTAAGCCACAGATTGGACATGATGAAATGTTTTGGGGCAGCTAGAGGGAAGAACATGATGAATATGATGATGATGCTCACATTTGGCAGATCTTGCTGTGATACGATGAGGAAGGCAGAGATATTACTCCATCAAGGAGAGGAAAGAGTACACATGAACGAACTCAGAACCGTAGAACATTCAAGGCCATCAGGGCCGTTTAGACTTTTTTTAAACCTTTCCAGATGCATTTTGCTGACACCATATTTGTCCTCTGCCTCTTTAACCCGTCCATAGATTGCACCCTTTTAACTCACATTCTCACGAGTAAAATTACTTATTAAACATCCACAATAACCCACCGCCATGAAAAAAATATGACATGAAGCAAAAAATGTATTGCTTGGCTCAGCATTTATAAAATCAATCATGATTTGTATGTGTTCGAGGAAAAGATGCCGCTTCACTTTGTGGCCTGGAGATATAGGACAGCCAGAGAGTGTTTTTCGGACTGATGAATACCCCATGAGAAGCAGGCGTGTCTAATAAGTCTACAAGGATTTGCACTCAAAATCTTCAATGGCCAAGTGTTCACAGTAAATATATTAGCTCATATAGTGAAAGGAACCCAAGTACATTTTTGTGTGAGGAGTCTTTGTGTTGAACTGTAAAGCATTGGATTTGGATTCCTCCCCAGAGCAGTCCTGTGGAGTGGGTATTGAAGGCTGACTCCAAATGGCATATTAAATGTTAAAGGTACCTCCGTGACTTGGTGATATTGCCTCGAGAAGCTCAGTCATCTACACGGCACAGAGTATGCCTAGGCCGAGGCGTCCAGAAGAGTCAACAAGGAGAACTGTTGACGATGGAAAATGTGTCTGTTTCTCACTCTGGTCTATCTACAGAACGGACACTATTTTTGATCAGTTAATCTCAGATTTTATCGTCTTACCTAGAGATTCACATTACATGTTGATAGCCGTTCTTGTCTATTAATGTTCTGTATTATGTAATGATTCATGTTTTTTTTGTGGACCCCAGGAAGAGTAGCTGCTGCTTTCGCAACAGCTAATGGGGATCCTAGTAAAATACAAAATACCATACATGTGAATATGAACACACTGCTCACACCATTATGACAAAGTGTGCAAACCGTCCACAACATGGGGCGAATAAACAAAACAAAATACCCTTCTTCCAAGACAAATATGATGGATTATACCAAGAGCTACCTTCAAATCTGTTATTGTTCAAAGTTTGGTCTGCAAATGGATCTCTCAACGAATTGAGAGCCAATTCTCAACATGACTCTCCCCTTACTTTTCCGATATCTGAACATTATCTTAGCCGACAGCTGCCACACAGTCTAAGACAGCCTGCTCTCACCCAAGAAGGTGTATCCAGGTTATCTCCCTCTCCCCAGGGAGCAGATAGATTATGCTTTTTTATTTTATTTTACCGTTATTTTACCAGGTAAGTTGACTGAGAACACGTTCTCATTTACAGCAACAACCTGGGGAATAGTTAGGGGGAGGAGGGTATGCTGCTCAGCCATCTCCCATGTTTTGAAGTCGGGGCGGACAAACACAAATCCATTGTGACGCTTTTATCATGCTGGAGGCCCCTGCTTGTCTCTCTCCCTCTCTCCCTCTCTCTGTCTCTCTCTCTCTTTCTCCCCCCCCTCTCTCTATCTCTCTCCCTCTCTCCCTCTGTCTGTTTCTCTCTCACACACACACACTATTTCTCTCTCCCCTCTTGTTGGTCTCTCTCTCTCACCAGACCTTCTGAGAGCTGGCTAATAGCACCACCATCTCATATCCTGTCTCATTCAAGTGCATCAGGGCCATTATTGAATTTCCCTGTCTAAACACAACCTCGACACACATCATATCTTTACCTCTCTCCCTGGGCCTCGGCTACCACATTACACTCAAATGCATTGATGCTGATATGCGTCACTCTACTCAAACCTCCCTCTAGTCCCTGTATTTAATTCAGAGTCAAATCTCAATGATGTAAAAAAGACCCCCCCCCCCCCACACACACACACACACACACCCCCACACGTATTACAGAAGATTCTTTCAGTTAATGACTTGAGCAAGGCACTTAATTAACCCTAATTGCTCCAGGGTCGCTGTTGATAATGGCAGACCCTGGCCGTGACTCCATTCTCCGAGGGTGTCTCAGGGGAATGCAAAAAAAACAAAAACATTTCCAATTCACACATGCATTTTAATACACACTTGTACATGTGTGGAATAAGGCAAACATAAGCACCCACCAAATTATTATCAATATGTCGTTGATTATAACTATGTATGTTCCACTGACAGCCCTGTCATGTTGACTGGACGGAGCGTGTTTTATTGCAGCAGTCAGGCCTTTGGACAGCGTCTTCTATGCTTGTGTGTGAGTCCTAGGCTAAAGTCTCTCTGAGATGATGTGCTTTCTGAAGGATGAGGACAGCGGCCGTTTCCAGGCGTGTTCCGTGTTGATGCGTGCTAAACAAACTACCGTTGGCTGACACGACCCTCCTGATTTAGAGGCTGGGGCTAATGCCCCATGAATAAAGAGGAGGTGGCTTCTGATAGGGCACAGTTGGTATGTATCTTCCCCATCCAGTGGAGTTATTATGTATCTTCCCCATCCAGTGGTGTTAGTATGTATCTACTCCATCCTGTGGTGTTATTATGTATCTTCCCCATCCAGTGGAGTTATTATGTATCTACTCCATCCAGTGGTGTTAGTATGTATCTACTCCATCCAGTGGGGTTATTATGTATCTACTCCATCCAGTGGTGTTAGTATGTATCTACTCCATCCAGTGGTGTTAGTATGTATCTACTCCATCCAGTGGTGTTAGTAT
>NC_036839.1:41968224-41969746 GCF_002910315.2 Salvelinus sp. IW2-2015 | reverse complement strand
ATCCAGTGGTGTTAGTATGTATCTTCTCCATCCTGTGGTGTTAGTATGTATCTACTCCATCCAGTGGTGTTAGTATGTATCTACTCCATCCTGTGATGTTAGTATGTATCTACTCCATCCTGTGGTGTTAGTATGTATCTACTCCATCCTGTGGTGTTAGTATGTATCTACTCCATCCTGTGGCGTTAGTATGTATCTACTCCATCCTGTGGTGTTAGTATGTATCTACTCCACCCAGTGGAGTTATTATGTATCTACTCCATCCTGTGGAGTTAGTATGTATCTACTCCATCATTTCGAGTTATTATGTATCTTCCCCATCCAGTGGAGTTGGTATGTGTATCTTCTCCATCCAGTAGAGTTATTATGTATGTTCCCCATCCAGTGGAGTTATTATGTATCTTCCCCATCCAGTGGAGTTGGTATGTGTATCTTCTCCATCCAGTAGAGTTATTATGTATCTCCCCCATCCAGTGGAGTTAGTATTTATCTTCAATACTGTGGTTTTATTATTTGTGCATCACAACAAGTTGATTACATCCTTGAGTTTGCAGTGCACTGTACTCTATTATCCCTTGTAAGTTGAAATTTAAGTCATTTAGCAGACACTTATCCAGAGCGACTTACAGGAGCAATTAGGATTAAGTGCCTTGCTCAAGGGCACATCAACAGATGTTTCACTTAGTCGGCCCGAGGATTCAAACTAGAAACCTATAGGTTACTGGCCCAACACTCTTAACCGCTAGCCTACCTCCACTTACGTATATGCATCGCATTTCCATGTCTGTATTTACATACTTTCCATGTGTTGTTCTTTACAAGTTGACGTGTAAAAATACTGATGGTACAGTAACAGTAGCCTACATGGGTCTATCACTTGTGACGGGAGTAGTTACAGAGCTCAAGTTTAGGGCCTGTGGCGTGCGCATGGGGCAGGTTCTTTGGCCTCTGGGTCATCTTAAAACAGAGTTGAACTTGATCCAGCTCCCAGGGTTATTTTGGTCAATGTCAGGCCTGCTGGGAATCTTTCAGATCCAGGCCGAGTTCACTGGAAACTATCCTCCATTGAGATCAGGGCTGGATCTGTCAGAAAGACTAAGATTAGTGAGAGACTAATACTGCTTTCACAATACTGGGCTGGACAGTAGGGGCCATACTGGGCTGGACAGTAGAAGCCATACTGGGCTGGACAAAAGGAGCCATACTGGGTTGGACAGTAGAAGCCATACTGGGCTGGACAGTAGGAGCCATACTGGGCAGGACAGTAGGAGCCATACTGGGCTGGATAGTAGAAGCCATACTGGGCTGGACAGTAGGTAGAGGTACTGGGCTGGACAGTAGGCAGAGGTGCTGGGCTGGACAGTAGGTAGAGGTACTGGGCTGGACAGTAAGTGGAGATACTGGGCTGGACAGTAGGTAGAGGTACTGGGCTGGACAGTAGGTAGAGGTACTGGGCTGGACAGTAGGTAGAGGTACTGGTCTGGACAGTAGGTAGAGGTTCTGGTCTGGACAGTAGGTAGAG
>NC_036839.1:41950697-41968199 GCF_002910315.2 Salvelinus sp. IW2-2015 | reverse complement strand
AGTATCCGTCGTCAAGCCAGACCTCTGCTTACTGTCCGCCGTAACTCTAGCTCTTCGCGCCCAGTACTCTACTATGTCAGGCAGTACTCTATACTGTCCAGCCAGTACTCTACCTATGTCCACGTAGCAACTCTTGCTTATGTCTCCAGTATATTACTACTGTCTCGCCAGTCACTCTCCTACTGTCCAGCCGCAGCAATCCTTCTATCTATCTGTCCGCCAGCACCTCTACCTACTGTCCAGACAGCACTCTACCTACTGTCCAGCCAGTACTCTACCTACGTCCAGTCAGTACATCACTATGTCCAGTCCCAGTAACTCTCTACTGTCAGTACCAGAAACTTTCCTACTGTGCTCAGACAGTATGTTCTACCTATGTCCAGTCCAGTCTCCTACCCTAACTGTCCAGCCCAGTACCTCTACCTACCTGGGTCAAGCCAGTATTCCTGTACTGTCCGCCCAGTACCTGTCTACCTACTGTCCAGCCAAGCACTCTGCCCTATGTCCAGCCGCAGTACTCTACGTACTGTCAGCGCAGTATGGTTCTACTTCCAGCCATTGGTCCTACTTGTCTGCCCAGTATGGCTCTACTGTGCAGCCAGTATGGCTTCTACTGTCCAACAGTATGGCTCTTTTGTCCAGCCAGTTGGCTTCTACTACTGTCAGCCATATGGCGCCTATGTCAGTCCAGTATGGCTCTACTGTCCAAGGCCTACGTATGGCTCCTTTTTTGTCAGCGGTCCAGGTATGGGTTCTATCTACTGTCCAGCCAGATATGTGCTGGGCTGGACAGTAGGTAGAGGTGCTGGGCTGGACAGTAGGTAGAGGTACTGGGCTGGACAGTAGGTAGAGGTACTGGGCTGGACAGTAGGTAGAGTTACTGGGCTGGACAGTAGGTAGAGGTGCTGGGCTGGACAGTAGGTAGAGTTTTTTATTTATTTTATTTATTTTTATTTCACCTTTATTTAACCAGGTCGGCCAGTTGAGAACAAGTTCTCATTTACCACTGCGACCTGGCCAAGATGAAGCAAAGCAGTGCGACATAAACAATAACACAATAAAAACAAATCTATGTACAGTGTGTGCAAATGTAGTAAGGTTAGGGAGGTAAGGCAATAATTTGTCCACAGTTGCGAAATAGTGACAATTTAGCATTAACACTGGAGTTATAGATGTGCAGATGATGATGTGCAAGTAGAGATCCTGGGGTGCAAAAGTGAAAACATTTAAATAAAAGGGTGGGGATGAGGTAGTTGGGTGTGCTAGTTTACAGATGGGCTGTGTACAGGTAAGCTGCTCTGCTAGCTGATGCTTAAAGTTAGTGAGGGAGTTATAAGTCTCCAGCCAGTAATTTTAGCAATTTGTTCCAGTCATTGGCAGCAGAGAACTGGAAGGAAAGGCGGCCAAAGAGGTGTTGGCTTTGGGGATGACCATTGAATTATACCTGCTGGAGTGCGTGCTACGGGTGGGTTTTGCTATGGTGACCAGTGAGCTGAGATAAGGCGAGGCTTTACCTAGAAAAGACTTATAGATGACCTGGAGCCAGTGGATTTGGTGACTAATATGTAGCGGGGGCAAGCCAACGAGAGCATACAGGTTGCAGTGGTGGGTAGTATATTGGGCTTTGGTGACAAACTGGCACTGTGATAGACTACATCCAATTTGCTGAGTAGAGTGTTTGAGGCTATTTTGTAAATGACATCGCCAGAAGTCAAGGATCGGTAGGACAGTCAGTTTTACGAGGGTATGTTTGGCGGCATGAGTGAAGGATGATTTGTTGCGAAATAGGAAGCCGATTCTAGATTTAATTTTGGATTGGAGATGCTTAATGTGAGTCTGGACTGGACTGGAAGTGGAGATACTGGGCTGAACTGTAGGCTTCGGGTACTAGCCTCCCCTATAGTGTGAATAAGGCAATAGATGGGCTACATAAAAGCCTCCACCAGTTGCATTTGATCCGTTTTTGTTGCACTGAATCAGTTTTACTCTCAGCACCTATAATGATTATGGGAAAGGTTAACCTGATCGTTGATTGGTTGATCCTCAACAAGGCCAACTTCTACTCTGAGCCCTCATATCCTTCTGTGTTCCTTTAGGAGTCTTGAAATCCCCTTTTTCTTAGCGTAAAATGGAGATGTGAACCTGTGGCTGGTTGTTTGTGTACTGATCTCAGGCATTGGGATGGATTTATGGAGTGACATGGTTAAATTTAGATTGACGTGCTAAACTTCAGAGACTACAGAGGGACTGGTCCTCTTCCAGTGGGTTGAGAGGTCCACTCCCACTAGCCTTTTATTTGATTGTTTATAATAGAATTATAGAATGAATTTACATTTCCCAGAGGGATACCAACTTTGGAGAATGGTATCCCATTAGAAGCTATGATAAAGGGCTAAATACCCAGTATGTAATGGTATCCCATTAGAAGCTATGATAAAGGGCTAAATGCCCAGTATTTAATTGATGTCTCGTGGAAGTAAACAAACCACAGATAAGATAGACATCAGATCATAAAGGTAAACAAACAACTTTTCCACAGTGGCATATATATCCTGAAACGCCCTAACACGGAACCCAAACCGGCTGCGCGCGTGCGCCATCGCGCGCTATCGTGCATACATTTATTTTGTCCCCCTACACCAAACGCGATCACGACACGCAGGTTAAAATATCAAAACAAACTCTGAACCAATGACATTAATTTCGGGACAGGCCGAAAAGCATTAAACATGTATGGCAATTTAGCTAGTTAGCTTGCACTTGCTAGCTAATTTGTCCTCTTTAGCTAGCTTGCTGTTGCTAGGTAATTTGTCCTGGGATATAAACATTAGGTTGTTATTTTACCTGAAATGCACAAGGTCCTCTACTCCGACAATTAATCCACATAAAACGCCAACCGAATCGTTTCTAGTCATCTCTCCTCCTTCCAGGCTTTTTCATCTTTGAACTTATATGGTGATCGCATCTAAACTTTCATAGTATTACCACGACAACCGGCAAAACAGTTCGCCTTTCAATCACCCACGTGGGTATACCCAATGAGGAGATGGCACGTGGGTACCTGCTTCTATAAACCAATGAGGAGATGGGAGAGGCAGGACTTTCAGCGCGATCTGCGTCAGAAATAGAAAGGAGTTCTATTTTAGCCCTTGGCATCGCAGACGCTCGTTGGCGCGCGCGAGCAGTGTGGGTGCAATAATTGAATAACATGGATTTCTAAATGTATTATTCTTATTCTAAAATTGATTAAATCGTTTTTTCCCCCCTCATCAATCTACACACAATACCCCATAATGACAAAGCAAAAACAGMTTTTTTTAAATGTTTGCAAATGTCTATACATGTTTTTATTAAATATCACATTTACATAACTATTCAGACCCTTTACTCAGTAATTTGTTGAAGCATCCTTGGCAGCGATTAGTCTTCTTGGATATGTCGCTACAAGCTTGGCACACCTGTATTTGGGGAGTTTCTCCCATTCTCTGCAGATCCTCTCAAGCTCTGTCAGGTTGAATGGGATGCAGAGCTATTTTCAGGTCTCTCCGGGTTCAAGTCTGGGCTCTGGCTGGGCCACTCAAGGACATTCAGAGACTTGTCCCGAAGCCACTCCTACGTTGTCTTGGCTGTGTGCTTAGGGTCGTTGTCTTGTTGGAAGGTAAACCTTCGCCCCAGTCTGAGTCCTGACTGCTCTGGAGCAGGTTTTCATCAAGGATCTCTCTGTACTTTGCTCCGTTCATCTTTCCCTTGATCCTAGACTAGTCTACACTAGTCTCCCAGTTCCTGCTTGTGAAAAACATCCCCACAGCATGATGGTGCCACCACCATGCTTCACTGTAGGGATGGTGCCATGTTTCCTCCAGACGTGACAGTTTGCATTCAGGCCAGAGACTTCAATCTTGGTTTCATCAGACCAGAGAATCTTGTTTCTCATGGTCTGAGAGTCCTTTGGGTGCCTTTTGACAAACTCCAAGCGGGCTTTCATGTGCCTTTTACTGAGGAGTGGCTTCTGTCTCACCACTCTACCATAAAGGCCTGTTTGGTGGAGTGCTGCAGAGATGGTTGTCCTTTTGGAAGGTTCTCCCAGCTCCACAGAGGAACTCTAGAGCTCTGTCAGAGTCACCATCAGCTTCTAGTTCACCTCCCTGACCAAGGCCCTTCTCCCCGATTGCTCAGTTTGGCCAGGCGGCCAGCTTTAGGAAGAGTGTTGGTGGTTCCAAATGTCTTCCCTTTAAGAATGATGGAGGTCACTGTGTTCTTGGGGACCTTCAATACTGCAGAAACGTTTTGGTACCCTTCCCCAGATCTGTGCCTCAACACAATCCTGTCTCGGAGCTCCATGGACAATACCTTCGACCTCATGGCTTGGTTTTTGCTCTGATATGCACTGTCAACTGTGGGACCTTAAATAGACAGGCGTGTGTCTTTCCAAATCATGTCCAGTCAATTGAATTTACCACAGGTGGACTCCAATCAAGTTGTAGAAAAATCTCAATGATGATCAATGGAAACAGGATGACCCTGAGCTCAATTTCAAGTCTCATAGCAAAGGGTCTGAATACTTATGTAAATAAGTATAAGGTATAATATATTAGCAAACATTTCTAAAAACTTGTTTTTGCTTTGTCAGTATGGGGTATTGTGTGAAGATTGATGTATTAAATCCATTTTAGAATAAAACTGTCATTTAACAAAATGTAGAAGGAGTCAAAGGGTCTAAATACTTTCCGAATGCACTGTGTACCCCTGTATTGATTCCCCTGTAATTTTACAGATGTTTTTTATCCTCTGTGCAACATAGCAAACCTTTGAAACCAGATTATTTCCCATGTGTGTGTGTGTGTGTGTGTGTGTGTGTGTGTGTGTGTTTTATTTTCTTTGGTTTTTCCCCTTGTTTTGGTTTTTCCCTTTGTTTAGGAGTTTCCCCTTGTTTTTCCTATTCGCCTGGTAAACAAATTATATAATTACACATTGCTTTGTTCAAGGATGACATGACATTGAAGGCAGCAAACCAACGTGGTGGGAATAAGTGTTGTACTTTGTTTTCAGGCAAACATTTCAGTTTTTTTTTAAAGTATTAATTCATTAAGAAAGATAGTTAATGTTGTCGCTTGAGTAATTTAAGATTGTCTTCTCCAAGGCATTACATGTACATGTCATAGAAAATTTAACTTAGTTTAGTCTACCATGACACAAGGGTGACATGTCAACTTTGTCTGTATGGTTAAAATACAAGATGTCAGGCTCTGTCAAATTACATTGCTTTAAATCTCAGAATATGGTTGCTGTATACCTGGATGTTGAAGTATGATTACACGTATTTCTAGTATTTTTTCTAACGGGCATTTCCATTCCTTACTGTCCTGACCGTCCTGACCGTCCTGACTGTCCTGACCGTCCTGACCGTCCTGACTCTCCTGAACGTCCTCACTGTTCCGACCGTCCTGTCTGTCCTTACTGTCCTGACCGTCTGACTGTCTTGACTGTCTGACCATCCTTACTGTCTGACGGTCGTGACCTGTGCCCTGACGTCCTACAGTCCTACTCTCCTGAAGCGTCCTCACTGTTTCCGACCGTCTGTTCTGTCTTATGTCCTGACCGTCCTGATGTCTGACTGTCTGCATCCTGACTGTCCTGACATGTCCTGACTCTGCCTGAACGTCCTGACTCTCCTGACCGTCCTGTCTGTCCTTAGGTCCTGACTCTCCTGACCGTCTGACTTCCTGACTGTCCTGACTCTCCTGAATATCCTCACTGTTCCGACCGTCCTGTCTGTCTTACTGTCTGACCGTCCTGACTGTCCTGACTGTCCTGACCATCCTGACTGTCCTGATGTCCTGACTGTCCTGACTGTCCTGAACCGTCTGACTCTCCTGACAGTCCTGTCTGTCTTTACGGTCCTGAACTCTCTGACTCTCCTGACCGTCCTGACCGTCCTGACTCTCCTGAACGTCCTGACTGTCCTGACCGTCCTGTCTGTCCTTACTGTCCTGACTCTCCTGACCATCCTGACCGTCCTGACCGTCCTGTCTGTCCTGACTCTCCTGACCGTCCTGGCTGTCCTGACTCTCCTGACCGTCCTGACTCTCCTGACCGTCCTGGCTGTCCTGACTCTCCTGACCGTCCTGATTGTCCTGACCGTCCTGGCTGTCCTGACTGTCCTGACTGTCTCAAGACTGTCCTGACCGTCCTGGCTGACCTTACTTTACTGACTGTGTTGACTGTCCTGGCTGTCCTGACCGTTCTGACTGTGCTGACCGTCCTGACTGTCCTGACCGTCCTGACTGTCCTGACCTTGCTGACCACGCTGACTGTTCTATCTGTCCTTATTGTCATGACTCTCCTTATTTTCCTGACTGTCCTGACTGTCCTGTGCCTCATTTTGCTCTGGGCACAGTCCTGATACTTCAGCAAGGTACATTACATGGCACTTGATACGTTTGCACTTCAATCTCATCAAAATTTCATAATCTCTCTAGGTTTAACCTTCAAAGGTGACTTGTGATTTGGCAAGTCTATTTCATGAAGGGAAAAAAACGAATGAACTTGTTTACTCTTTACCCTTGCATTTTCTTACAGAAACAGAATTAGCATTTTTGTCAAGTCCATTAATACCATGTTTTTGTAATAACAGAATGCTCTACCATTGTGTGTCCAATAGTCATTTAGTACCAGGGATATCTCCTTGAGACGTCCTCCTTCTCAACGAATGTCCGGAATGCCTTCACTGTTCTTGTCTTAGTTAGCCCTCTAGTGAGTAACACAATGGTGGATATATTCTTGAGTGTGCATGCCAAGCTTTGGGAGGGTTGGCAAACCATCTGCAGGCGGTGTGGGAAGAGACAGAGGCTTGGCATCTGGGTGAGGAGGAGGCTCCTTCACTCCCGCTTCCAGTGCCAATATGAAGCCTCTTCTATTGCCCCAACATAAGTGTCTGCTTTATACTGCATGCTCCTGTGTTTATCTGCTGTTTTACACAACTGGGTCAGATGTTCTTTCTATATGATAGTTGTTTAATCATAACATTCATGCCTAACACGTTTGGTTACTTGCGTGTCTACTTGTAAAACGTCTCCTTCCTAGAGTCTGTGTGGGTTTTTTATTGTTTTCCCTGACATCTGGTAGTGCCCAAGGCAAACTATCATCCAGCATGATGAGGCCCGTCCATTCTGTCCTGCTAAAATGGATGCCGCCTGAGATGTGAGGCCAGGAAGGTCCGTGATCATATGGTATGGATTGCCCAGAGGGTCTGATGCCACAGAGTTATTAGTGCACAGCCCAGAAGACATTTCAATAATGTTCCTAGAAGGTTCTGAGAACATGACAGAACATTTTCTTGTTTGGTCCTCTGCTTCTGGGTTGGTTGTTAGATAATGTCCTGAGACAATGTTCCCTAAATGTAGTCAGGTTTCTTGAAGAAATTAAGCTAATAAGCTCACCATATATTATTGGATGGACATGCATATACTTATATATATATATATTGTCCATTAAAATAACATCAAATTGATCAGAAATACAGTGTAGACATTGTTAATGTTGTAAATGACTATTGTAGCTGATTGGCGTACAGTTGCCCATTATCAGCAACCATCACTCCTGTGTTCCAATGGCATGTTGTGTTAGCTAATCCAAGTTTATAATTTTAAAAGACAAATTGATCATTAGAAAACCCTTTTGCAATTATGTTAGCACAGCTGAAAACTGTTGTCCTGATTAAAGAAGCAATAAAACTGGCCTTCTTGAGTCTAGTTGAGTATCTGGAGAACCAGCATTTGTGGGTTCGATTACAGACTCAAAATGGCTAGAAACAAATAACTTTTTTTTTGAAACTCGTCAGTCTATTCTTGTTCTGAGAAATTAAGGCTATTCCATGCGAGAAATTGCCAAGAAACTAAAAATCTCGTACAACGCTGTGTACTACTCCCTTCACAGAACAGCACAGACTGGCTCTAACCAGAATTGAAATCGGAGTGGGAGGCCCCGGTGCACAACTGAGCAAGAGGACAAGTACATTAGAGTGTCTAGTTTGAGAAACAGACACCTCACAAGTCCTCAACTGGCAGCTTCATTAAAAAGTATCCGTAAAAAACAGCAGTCTCAACATCAACAGTGAAGAGACGACTCCGGGATGCTGGCCTTCTAGGCAGAGATGCAAAGAAAAGGCCATATCTCAGACTGGCCAATAAAAATGTAAGATTAAGATGGGCAAAAGAACACAGACACTGGACAGGGGAACTCTGCCTAGAAGGCCAGCATCCCATAGTCGCCTCTTCACTGTTGACGTTGAGACTGGTGTTTAACAATGTCTACACTGTATTTCTGATCAATTTGATGTTATTTTAATTGATGAAAAATGTGTAGTATATATATATATGGTAGTGTATATATACAGTACCCATCAAAAGTTTGGACACACCTACTCATTCAAGGGTTTTTCTTAATTTGTGCTATTTTCTACATTGTAGAATAATATTGAAGACATCAAAACTATCTATGGAACACATATGGTAAATATGTTAACCAAAAAAGTGTTCTTCAAAGTAGCCTTGATGACAGCTTTGCACGCTCTTGGCATTCTCTCAACCAGCTTCACGAGGTAGTCACCTAGAATGCATTTCAATTAACAGGTGTGCCTTGTTGTAAGTTAATTTGTGCCATTTCTTTCCTTCTTAATGCGTTTGAGACAATCCGTTGTGTTGTGACAAGGTAGGGGTGATCTTTGGTTCCGACCAGAGACATTCTAGGAACCAAAGGTCATGACCCATCAAGAGACATTCTAGCAACCAATGATTGCTAATTTGCTATCCCTTTGCAACCAAAGTTCCCCATTGCTGCTAGACATAGAGTTCAATATAGTTAATTATGACATTACAGATGGGTCTAACAAAAAATTGTCTTTGAATGGTGTTTTGCCGAATGCATTCCCTTGACATGAACACAGGGCTTCTTAGCAGGTCTTAAAAACAGCATATGCAAATAAACACAGCCCAGCTGGATAATATGAACTGCTCTCCATAAAGTTTGATTCAAATTCATTCAAACACATCATCTACCACCGGCAATCCTTATGTCGGTTCCCCAAAAAAGTGTTTCATGGTCGCAGCTGATAATGCCTGTGCACTCAACCACCTGTTGCCTTGAATTACGGTATCTCGTGTAGGAAAGAGTGCCGTACGTCATTCACCTGCACACTATCAGGAGAAAATGAAAAAACCTTTTCATCAAAGTCCATGCTTGTGTCAAAGATAAGGTGCCACTTCTCTTTGTACTGCAGTGAAGGAAAACCTGAAAACCTGATAGCCTACTCTCTACTAAGCTTCTCCAATGAGTATGTTTTTTTTGTCCTGGCCCTGTATTCATAAAATGTATCAGAGTAGGAATGCGGATCTCGGTACAGTTTTGCCTTTTAGATTATAATAAATTAACTGTGATGTCCTGATCCTAAATCTGCACTCCGTCTCTGAGGCTCTTTATGAATATAGGCCCAGGAGTAGGTTTATTTTGGGTTATTCCAGACCTAAATGCAACCAGAAGCCTGTCAGTCCTCCCCTAGTTCCCATGTGACATCTGCCACTAGTTTAATGTTTAAAAGCTGCATGTTGACTGCAGCACTGACCAATGAGACAACCTCCTCCCTCTCTACCCAACGATCCTTCCTACACAGTTGTTGAACTCAATGTTAAAACTTGTGAATCGTGAAGTCATTTGAAGTATGTGAAGCATAAAATACACCCATCTGTAGTGAATACTGCATGATTTCACAAAGAAAGATAAAAAACGAACGATATTTTGCCAGCAGAATGTTTTTGTTCTTATGTACACACACAGCTCTTATCTAGGTGCTCCAGTTGCCATTTTACTATTTGAATTTCTTAAACAGTATTGGGAATTATGTAAGCATTCTATCTGGCCAATGTCTATGTTTGTGTCCTTGCGATTGGTCTATGTTTGGTGTGCTATTGACCAATAAATGTAATCGCAGCGGCTCGTATTGTGAGAAAAAGAGTGCAATGTTTGAGAGTTCTCTAAATTGTCAAATAAATGGCTTTTCTAAATGCCATTCAGAGGAACTTGGAAAGGATGGGGCGTAAACATCCTGTGAGGGCAGTAGGATGTTTACAACACACAACCGTATTGACGGACAATGGAGTTGATAAGCAAAGGCTACTCACTCGCTGGATCGTTCCTTTGTTTGCTTCTGGCGGCGGGCGAGAACTCACAGCTTTTCTGCATATTTCTCAGCGAACTCTCTGGGCCTTTAGATGTAGAAGAAGTAAGTTTGTTTCATGACAAAGGCCTTGTGACTAACCTCTTTCCTGGCCTACTACTCTGACGTACATACTGTACAAGACAAACATAAATAAGTAGATAAATAACCAACCCGATACTTGCTGAGGCCCTTCCCTGTGGGCCGCGTTTCAGACAGAAAATACATCCTGTTGCAGCTAAAGATGTAGTGGATTGAAAGGACACGGTTGGATACTCCACACGATTAAATCATCTTTACTGTTTCATTTTATTACAATAGAATTGATTCTGCAATTTCACCCTATTTAATACATCCTGGCAACTTTGAGAAAAAACACTTTATATCGGAGTTGTCTCAAGATGACTATGCATATTTATGGCATGAGGCTAGTAGCATAGCATCTCTCTATTTTGAATACAGGCGGTTGACATCAACAACACTCATCAGACTCATCAACAACACTCCTTCCAGACTCATATTAAATATCTCCAATCCAAAATCAAATCAAGAATCGGCTTTCTATTTCGCAACAAAGCCTCCTTCACTCACGCCGCCAAACTTAKRCTAGTAAAACTGACTATCCTACRGATCCTCGACTTCGGCYATGTCATCTACAAAATAGCTMCCAATACTCTACTCAGCAAACTAGATGCAGTTTATCATAGTGCCATCCGTTTTGTTACTAAAACACCTTATACCACCCACCACTGCGACCTGTATGCTCTAGTCGGCTGGCCCTCGCTACATATTCGTCGCCAGACCCACTGGCTCCAGGTCATCTATAAGTCCATGCTAGGTAAAGCTCCGCCTTATCTCAGCTCACTGGTCACGATAACAACACCCACCCGTAGCACGCACTCCAGCAGGTATATCTCACTGATCATCCCAAAAGCCAGCACCTCATTTGGCCGCCTTTCCTTCCAGTTCTCTGCTGCCTGTGACTGGAACTAATTGCAAAAATCGCTGAAGTTGGAGACTTGTATTTCCCTCACCAACTTTAAACATCTGCTATCTGAGCAGCTAACTGATCGCTGCAGCTGTACATAGTCCATCTGTAAACAGCCCACCCAATTTACCTACCTCATCCCCTTACTGTTTTTATTTATTTACTTTTCTGCTCTTTTGCACACCAGTATCTCTACTTGCACATTATCATCTGATGATTTATCACTCCAGTGTTAATCTGCTAAATTGTAATTATTTGCTCCTATGGCCTATTTATTGCCTACCTCCTCATGCCTTTTGCACACAATGTATATAGACTCATTTTTTATTATTATTTAATTTTTCCTACTGTGTTATTGACTTGTTTATTGTTTACTCCATGTGTAACTCTGTGCTGTTGTCTGCTCACACTGCTTTGCTTTATCTTGGCCAGGTCGCAGTTGTAAATGAGAACTTGTTCTTAACTAGCCTACCTGGTTAAATAAAGGTGAAATAAAAAATAAAATAAAATCGAACATTCAAAAAAGGATTACAAAGATGAGATCTATCCACCAATCCAAAGAAAAGATAGGCGGGAGCTAGACAGCCCATTGTTAGGGCGGAGAGACATGTATCTTGTCAGTATATCCATCATCTTTGTGTTCCTCCATTTGTCTTATAGTGTGCAGCGCCAGACATAGGGTATTGTGGCTATTTCCATAGCAAATAATAGCTGTAGTCCATGGCAACATGATTCATAGGTAGGGCTGGGTGGTCCTCCTAAAGCACTTTACTTATTCCTGTGGGTTGTATTTGTACTTTTAGATTTACTATAAACATTCAATCATTCTGAAAATATATTCTTCATCTCAATCTCGAACAATCCTTTCAATGTCTTACAAAGTGATATATCGTTAGGATTGTTAACGTCATGGTAATTCGTCTTGAAAATATACACAAATATATACACAAAAGATATTTTATGAATGTCCAGATTACAACAACAATGAAATGGGAATGGCTTTTGCAGATATTGTCTTTTACAGTAAAAAGTTTCACAGCCACTTTTCACATAGAGCTAAGTATTTCTCTATTGGTATCGTAAGATGGTTTGCTGATAAGATAACACATTTCTCCAAACCTCTGAGTCGATACCCCAGAGGGCAAAACTGGTTGACTTCATTTTAATCAGTTTTGCCAAGTTTTACCCACTGGGATGTGTATCATGAAGTAGCACTGCATATCTAAATCCTATCCAAATAAACCATGGATGAATTCTGTAATATGTTTTAAGCCGAATTCTGTAATATGTTTTAAGCCTATGTTGTCATTGGACAGATCCATCCTTGACTGTAATCTCAGTTTGTAAAAGGCTGGAGTCAGCCGTTCCAATACAGCTGGGGGATTTGGCAGCGAGGACCATTAGCTTGTGACAGTACAGCTGATAGTTTCCAGTCTGTTTCCAATTTGCACGTTGCCATAATGTTTTACAAATCCAGTTCCAGCGTTCCCCCGGTGTAATGGGTTTTTAACTCAAAGCACACTTGGGAGGCTGGCATTCATTCCCCTGGCTTGGATCTAGATAGCATAGCGCAGGATGAAGTGAAGTTACCCATGTTCATGATTGTTGGGCTCTGAGGCAGAGGTATGATGTAGGATCTTAATTTGAGCCAGTTTGCTACAGCAGGAAAAGAATACTGCTGTAACTGGAAATCTGAATAATTAGGTGAATTGTAATTAATGGATTGTGGGGGTTGATACATTTTTCGTAAGGGAAAATCAAGTCTGACATTTCAAAGTGGAAATGAGAAATTTCAGAATCCTTTTTAAACCTCAAATACACTATGAGTTTTACATTTCCTACATTGCAGGAAAGTTCTGCAGGTTAGCTTTTTTCATCATGAATGTTGTTCTGGAGGCAGCTCTGCAGGTAGTCACTATCTAGCACAGCCACAAAGTCATAAAATCTGATTTTACACAATACTAAACCCTAACCTTAACCAGACTGCAGAACTAATTCCTAACCCTAATGTTAAATTGAGACCAAAAAGCTCATTTTTGTTTTCATACATTTTTACAAAAGGCCCTATGGCCAATTTTGACTTTTCAGCTGGCCTATCTCGGAAGTCAGCTGTATCAATGAGTCAGAGGACACACCGTTTGACTGACGACCTAAGTCAGCTTGCAGGTGCCAAGCCATCTACAAGGAGTTGCTAGACCGCGATGAGCCAAGGAAAGCCCCTAGAAAGCCCCTGGCTAGACCAGTTTGAACAACTGAGAGAAAAACATTGCTGTTTGTGTTCAAGAACTTCCAGCCAGGGGGCCTCCCTATGGGGCTCCCGGTCACGACCGGCTGTGATCGAACCCCAGGCTGGGGTGGCGCCTCAGCACTGCCTTAGAACACTGTTCCACTCGGGAGGCCCCCCTGGCTGGATGTTCTTGAATACAAACAGTCATGTTTTTCTCTCAGCTGTATGTCCTATTGGCTCAATTGCCTTCCAGTTTAATTGAATTAGCCATGCAACTTGAAGGATAAAAATGTCCTACTCCTTTAGGCCATTAAGTGTATTTCAGTTCACTTAACCCGTCCACTCAAGTAGCACAGCTCCCCTTCCACATACATATTATCACGCCCTGACCATAGAGATTCTTTTTATGTCTCTATTTGGTTTGGTCAGGGTGTGATTTGGGGTGGGTATTCTATGTTCTTTAGTTCTATTATTTGTATTTCTATGTTTTGGCCGGGTAGGGTTCTCAATCAGGGACAGCTGTCTATCGTTGTCTCTGATTGAGAACCATACTTAGGTAGCCCTTTTTCCCACCTGTCTTTGTGGGAGGTTAACTTTGTTTGTGGCACATAGCCCTGAAGTTTCATGGTTGTTTTTGGATTGTTTATTGTTTTTGTCGGCGTCATATAAATAAAGGAATATGTACGCTCACCACGCTGCACCTTGGTCTACTTCTGTTGACGGCCGTGACACATATTTAGCTAACATATTCTGTTATAACCGTTGTATACACAATGGAGGCTTGTGTGTCAGGAATGCTCTTCACTGCTTTTTCAATAGTTACGTCTGCTAACAGCTATCCAAATAGCAACATTACTGCAATAATGATGTCAACGTTCAGCCGATGCATCATAAGTAACTCTGACTCTGCAAACATGTCTGCATGTCTTGGTATTCAGCTGGATTATTGCTTGTAAGTGCTAGACCAGTATGAACAAATATTAAAATGTATGCACTCACTACTGTAAGTTGTTCTGGATAAGAGTGTCTGCTAAATGACGTTTGTGCAGAAATGTAGTCTTATCTAGGCCAATACGGCAACCACATTTGGCTAACAATGAAATTCCCTCATCTTCCCTTGATTTTGAAAAGCAGACATGTTCAACCTGAGGGGCATGTGCACATTTGAATTGTGTCTTCTAAACTATACACCAGCCGTGCTGCAACCTCAAACCGTTACCATGCTGCTTTTAAATGCATAGTCTTCTGTGGCTCTTTCCTGACAAATTCCACAATACTCATACTAAAAGGGACAATCTGTAAGCTTTTCTGTCCAAAGTGTCCGGGCGACGCTTCTAAATTGTGATTCATATACAATAACGTCCAAGAGACTGATGTTCTGATGCACCTGACAAAGACTTGTGTCAACTCTATGCATTGGGAATTTCAAAATGTAATGTTAATGCAAATACTCTACGTGAATTTCAAAATATAAAGAGAGCAATATAAAGACTTTTCTCAAAGATTGTGTGGACAAGCACATGCGTTTTACTGTATATGTCTTCAGCCACAGTGTTGAGCTATATACAAATACATCAGGACTACACCAAGATGAGAAAATGTACAAGGACAATGCCTCCAAGTCAATAAAGTTTGAACATATTAGAGATCAGGTGTTTTTCCACTGTCCCCCGTGCCCTCTGTACATCCTCTAGGCCAAAAAGAACTGTCCAATAAGAACTGAACTGGAGTACATATGCATGCTCTGTTGCCTTAAGTAATGGTGATGGCACAGCACAGCCCACAGCTGCACTACGGAGCCCATGTGATGTCCGTGGTTGGGAATAATCTGAGGAGGGGGGACAAGAGCGCTCACTTCCTTTGAGAGTTCATTTGATTTAGGTAGAGAGCAAATAGGTGTACATCAGTGGCGGCTCCTCAGAGGAGGACCATCCTCCTCAGTGAATTTCATAAAAATTTAAATTGTAAAGCATTTAAAAAGTTATAATTTTTTAGATAAAACCATACGAAATATAATCATATGTCACCAAATAATTGATTAAAACACACTAGTTTGCAAAAAAGGTCTACAGTAGCCTCAACAGCACTCTGTAGGGTAGCACCATGGTGTAGCCGGAGGACAGCTAGCTTCCGTTCTCCTTTTGGTACACTGACTTCAATACAATACCTAGGAGGCTCATGGTTCTCACCCCCTTCCATAAACTTACAAATTAATTTCTTCCAAAATGAAGGAGAAGCAAGAGAGAAATAGAGAGAGAAAGAGAGAGTGTGTCTATTTTTTCCACTTACTTAGCTAGCAAATGTAGCCAGCTAGTTTAGCCTACTGAAACACACAAACAGAGGGATGCTATGTTAGCTAGCTGGCTATGACTATCCAACACAACACTGGAACTCTTCCAAGTCAAGCTTTTTGTTTTGACTAATTTATTGCCCGCGGTCCCGCCGGTGTAACTGCTTACTGACAGTACATTGTAACGTTACTGCAGGATTGTAGCGCGTTTACTAACGTGTTAGTTCTATTAGCTTTGCTGACTATGACGTTACTTTAGCTAATAATGTTGACAACGATGTAGGCAGCGTGTAACTGTTTGCCGTGGAAAGTTTTTTTCGCCTGGTCACATACAGCTGATGTGCATTGAAGTCCACAAGCGAAGGGAAGATGTGAGAGGCGAGCGCATAGATGCGAGAAGGAATACAACGGCAACGACCGCCACTGGTGTATGTGTTTATATTGGAGGGAACGAGTGATGTAAATGTAATGGTGTTTATTGCTGTGATGTTCATGTTAAATGGATGCCCTTTTAAGAGCGCACAAGAGTTATGGGCTGAGGGAGAGAGAACCAGATTGAGAAACAGGATTGAGTTATGTGCTGAGGGAGAGAGAACCAGATTGAGAAACAGGATAGAGTTATGTGCTGAGGGAGAGAGAAACAGGATAGAGATAACCAGAGAGAGAAACAGGATTGAGTTATGGGCTGAGGGAAAGAAACAGAGAGAGAGATAGAATAGAATTCAACAATGTATTGAACTTAGTAGGAAATCATATTTTCCTGCAACGGCACAGGAAAGGGGGATAGCCCTTTGCACAACTGAAGGCATTCAACTGAAATGTGTCTTCCACATTTAACCCAACCCCTCTGAATCAGAGAGGTGCAGGGAGCAGCCTTAATCAACATCCATGTCCGGGGATGAGTTGTTGGCAGTTAACTGCCTTGCTCAATGGCAGAACGGCAGATTTTTTCCCATCTTGCTGGCTCGAGGATTCGAACCAGTGACCTTTCGATTACTGGCCCAACTCTCTTAACTGCTAGACTACCTCCCGTCCCTGTCTGTGTGTTTAGTGTGCTGTGTGTGCGTGCGTATGTCACTTGCTAATGATAACRGTCTGCTGGTAGATGGAAAGGCTTTCCCAAAAATCTTCTCAATTAAATGTTAACTACAAAGTAGCCTGTGCCTTCCTGCTAGAATGATATCATGATTATTTGCATCGACCCAGTGGCTATTTGTTTTGCAAACTCTGCGATCAGATGAACAGAAACTCAGCTAACCAAACAACGGTCTTTGGGTGGTGCCCAGTTGAGTTAAAGGGTAACTACACCCAGAATTCAACAATTTTACGATTTTTTTCAGACCTCAAAATGGGTCTCCCGATGTGTTTTAAGCATTGTTGTGGACTTAGAACATCCAAAGTTGTTGTTTTTATACAACAAAGTTGTGATTTTGTGAGCGGAAACCTGAAAATACTGGGAAACCCTGTCCAAACCCTCTTCTTACTAAGAAACAGTTAATGGTGTAAATAACAATGTAAGTCTGTGTTTCAATGGCCTTTTTTTCCTTTCAACAGATCGATAGTCATTAAAGAGGGAGAAATAACCAGAAGAGTGGATCGTTTGATATGCCAAAAAAGAAGATGGATTGTTTTGGGTACTGTTGGATGGTCATCTGTCTCCTACTGGGCACTGCTACTGAGGCAAGAGTTAACTTTCTTTACCCTCTCTTTTGCTCTCTTTACTCTGTATCTCTATCTGTCGCTCTCTCTGTCACACACACACACACACCACACACACACACACACCT
>NC_036839.1:41921330-41949478 GCF_002910315.2 Salvelinus sp. IW2-2015 | reverse complement strand
TATGTGTTATGGTATGGTATGGTATGTGATGTGATGCTATGTGTTATGGTATGGTATGTGATGTGATTCTATGTGTTATGGTATGGTATGTGATGTGATTCTATGTGTTATGGTATGGTATGTGATGAGATTCTATGTGTTATGGTATGGTATGTGATGTGATTCTATGTGTTATGGTATGGTATGTGATGTTATGGGTTCTCCTTGCAGATCTTAGTTGCGGCTAGCCCAGAGGTGAACAGTACCCAGCAGCACCTACAGCTGAACGTCTACCACGATATAGGAGTCACTAGGAACAAGATTGTGACAGCCCAGTTCGAGTGCTACCAGAAAATCATGAAGGATAACGACCACAACAAAATAGGTAAAAAAACAACAGAAATTACCTACTTTCAGGCACCTCTGTCATTGGCATAGTTGGTCATGGTGAATTATTATGTGTGTGTGTGTGTGGGGGGGGTGAGCATCAGAAAGTTGTCTTTTAGCAAAATTAGGTTGCTACATAATGTACATTAAAAAAAAAAATTGCCTGACGCCAAAAAAATCATGGTTATTGGCTACATCTTCAGCCCATTGGGTACGATGACTTGATTACTGAGTGCTTGTGCTCAWGCATGAGTTTGAATCCTAACTGGGATCGATTCATGTTGCATAAGCCCTCGAGTTGAGCACCTGATGTCCAACGAGGAGCTCTTTGATAGGGAGAAGAATAAAAACATCATCTGTTTTGTGTAGTCAATGACTAAGGTGTGATAATCCCACCAGTCTATTAGTATCCAGACCATTAACATTAACCAGTCGGCAGGTGAGGAGACAGTGCATCTTAAGCCAGCCTGAGGTACTGAGGGACTGAGGGACTGAGAGGAATGCCAATATATCAGTGTTGCTGTGGTGTAATTTACACAAGGTGCTGTAAACCTCTCATTTGGATGGTAATCCACTAGCGTTGTGTCTGATTAGCATTGCAGTCACACCGGCAATCAGCTAGGAGGTGTTCGCTTGGCGTCTTGGCTAATTAGAAATCCTACCACACAGAAAGGTGTGGCTCTAGGGTGTCTGTCTGAGATTGGTGGTTGTAAGTGCGTGAGGAGAGGTAAGGAATAGTGAGGAGGGGGAGCAGCAGAAGGCTAGGCTTCAGGAGAGAGAGGGAGCATCTGACAGAACAGATGTGAAGTGTTAGCTATGTTCAGTCATACTTAATGTTAGGGAACGCTACAGGTGCAATACCACAGCTTTTTAAAGACTCTAAACATAATCCTGATTTATCTGACCAAAACATGTGCAGATATTTGGAAAAGTGCATTTGCTACCTTTCTTTTCTTTTTATTTATATATATATKTTTTTTTWAATTAAACTAGGCAAGTCACTTAAAGACAAATTCTTATTTACAATGACGGCCTACACCGGCCAAACCCGGGCGACGCTGAGCCAGTTGTGCGCCGCCCTACGGGTCTGCCGATCACAGCCGGTTGTGATACAGCCTGGATTCAAACCAGGGTCTGTAGTGATGCTTCAAGCACTGAGATGCAGTGCCTTAGACCGCTGTGCCACTCGTTAGCCAATGCCAGGGGATTGTCAATTTCAATCCAAAGCTTTAAAACACACATCCCACCCCTGTTGTCAAAAACAAAGTCGGGCATACTAGATTGAACAAGATTACAAAGTCATAGTGAGAGAGGCAGGGTAGAAAAGCATCCTGGCTGATAATTAAACTATGAGAGAGGCAGGGGTAGAAGACATCCTGGTGATATTAACAATAGCTGGAGAGCAGGGTAGAAAACATCCTGGCTGATATTTAACATAGTGAGAGAGGCAGGGGTAGAAAGACATCCTTGGCTGATATTTAACATAGTGATGAGAGGCAGGGGTAGAAACACATCCTGGTGATATTTAACAAAGTGGAGAGAGACAGGGGTAGAAACACACATCCTGGCTGATATTTAACTATAGAGAGGTTTGTTACAGTAGAGGTGACATACTTGGATTAACAGGTGACAGGAGAAACACATCCTGGCTGATATTTAACAATTAGTGAGCAGAGGCGGGGTAGAAAAACCTCATGAATTATTTAACACAAGTGGAGGAAGACAGGGGTGACACATTCTGGCTGATTAATCATAGTGGAGAGAGCAGCGGGTAGAAACACATCCCTGGCTGATATTTAACATAACATTTTTTTTCCCAAAACTTGACTGTTTATGGTGGATGGAAGGACAGACGTCAGGAAACAGTTATATGGATGTAGGATGTTTCAATATCTGGGTTATTACAGTAATGTTCTCATTCCACCATACAATTTAGGAGCATGGCAGAATCGTAATCTATTAACCTGATTTGTAGGCAAGAATAAATAAAGACGTTAGCAACACAAATATCAGCAGGTGTCTCTATAACTACTGAGTTGGGGTCAACAAACAACATTTTACTTATATCACATATGGATTTCAACTGCGTATGATTGACGTGACCTGTTGATTCTTGCCTCTCAGTGACCTCTCAGTGACCTTCTCAGTGACCTCTCATGACCTCTCAGTGACCTCTCCAGTGACCTCTCAGTGCCTCCTGCTTATGTTGAACACCGTGCTTTATTGAACTCTGATGGTTTCTATGCTGCAGGCCAGTGTAGTAACCGGACCTGGGATGGGTGGCTGTGCTGGGACGACACAGAGGCAGGCTTCACTTCAGAACAGTACTGCCCTGACTACTTCCAGGACTTTGACCCCTCAGGTGAGCCCCTCGAAAGCCCACCAAGTGCCCACCGACATGGGCTAAAGTTCCTGGGGAGTGGGGACCCACCTTTTATGCAGGTTTTCATTTCAACCTGCAACTCACATAAAAACTGCTGAATTAAATGTAGAAAATGTAACTTTGAATCATTCCAGCTATTTCACGTGTTATGTTCTGTTTTGGAATAATTCTAAAATAGCAGATTCAAGGTGTTCCAATTCATTGGTTCCCTCGAACCAAGCAGATATAAATAAAGCACAGGGTTTATTTCTAGCCCAGCACTAACACATCTGTTTCAAATAATCCTAATCATATTCATCAGTCGGGACCAGGACCAGTTTCATCTGGTGTATTAGTGCTGGGCTGGAATAAAAGCCTGCACGTCATGTGGCTCTCCAGGACTGGAGTTCTACACCCCTAGTCTAATGGGGTGATATCATTGTTAGTGAAATCCAACATTACATTTACATTTAAGTCATTTAGCAGACGCTCTTATCCAGAGCGACTTACAAATTGGAAAGTTCATCCATATTCATCCTGGTCCCCCCATGGGGAATGAACCCACAACCCTGGTGTTGCAAGCGCCATGCTCTACCAACTGAGCCACACGGGACCAACATACAGTGGATCCTCCAGGATCAACATTGAGAAACACTGGGTTTGAGGCAGACACAGCGATCCTTCCTCCTTCCGGGCTAGTTTGGCCATTTTGAGGGGTAGTCCCATCCTTTTTTATCAAATTCCTTTCTTTTTTCCTTTTTTCATTTCCTTTTTATTTAATTCAAGTCCCAGAGGCTTCAGAAACTAAAGTCGCAGAGGCTTCAGAAACTATGTTACTTTAAAAGCACTTGCAAATTATATTACTGAGAGGAAAGATGACATTTTCTGAAAAAGGACCTGTTTTGAAGATGAACTTCAGATCTCTGCATGTTGAAGCCCGTATCTGATGTGGTTAGAGTTTCATCTCCTACATTTTGATGTAATGCTCTACAGAAATGGTGACAAAAATCTGCAGTGAGAACGGACACTGGTTTCTGCATCCCGACAGCAACCGAACGTGGACTAACTACACACGATGCAACGAGCACACTAGCGAAGGCAGAATGGTACGTCACTGTCTGAAACATTTTTATTCATCTTCTCAATTACACAGTATTTTGTCAAAAGAATATCAAATGGATGTTCTAGTAATTCAAAAACAATTGCCTGCTGCATGTGAGGAATGTTATTTTGCCCTCCTACAGAAACTTGCAGATTGTTATTTTGATTGAATGGACATACAGCATTTGAAAAAAAAGAGGCGAGATAGTTTTGACTAAGGCTTTGAGCTCTCTGCTCTGTGATTATCAGGGCTAATTTGACTATTTAACTAGAACAAGGGCATTTTATATTATTATTGAGTGCATTATGTAGTGCAATAGGGTGTTAGCCAGGCTAACACATGCTAGGATAATATGAGGCTTATCGTGTCTACTCTCTTCCAGACTGCCATGAATTTATTCTACTTGCTCCTCATTGGCCACGGCTTGTCACTGATATCCCTATTCATTTCCCTGGGAAATATTTTCAATTTCAAGTGAGTATAAATTAACCAAACAATTAAATAATGAAATACTCAAAGGCTTTGTTCCTCGGTGTGTTTTTATTCACAGATAGCTGATACAAAATAACTTTTCCCTTGTGTTTCTGTTTTTAACTCCACAATGACAACGTCTACTCCTTTTCCCCTTGTGTTTCTGTTTTTAACTCCACAATGACAACGTCTACTCCTTTCCCCCTTTCGTGTAGGAGTTTAAGTTGTCAACGAATCACTCTCCACAAAAACCTCTTCTTCTCCTTTGTATTGAACTCGGTCATTACCATCATCTGGCTGACCGCTGTGGCGAATAACCAGGAGCTGGTACAAAGAAACCCTGTGAGTTTATGGATCGTTGGAGGGATGGGTGGAGGGATGGGTGGAGGGATGGGTGGATGGATGGATGGATGGATGGGTGGGTGGGTAGGTAGGTAGGTAGGTAGGTAGGTAGGTAGGTAGGTAGGTAGGTAGGTAGGTAGGTAGGTAGGTAGGTAGGTAGGTAGGTAGGTAGGTAGGTAGGTGGTAGATAACATGTGTTTGTATATAAATATAAATAATTGTATATCTATATTATACTATGTAATGTATATCATACAGCCACACACCAATGTAACGGTAGGACACACACTGCTAATTTGCTGCTGCATTTATAGATATTCAATTCGATATTTAGCCCAGAAAAACTACATGACGTAGATCCAAATTGATAGTACTTATTTTTGCGTTAGCTAGGTAGCGTTAGCTAGGTAGCGTTAGCTAGGTAGCGTTAGCTAGGTAGCGTTAGCTAGCACCAGTCAAAACTCTGCTATTTTATATACTGTACCTTGTTCTCCATCTTCTTTTTAAATCGTAAGCCAGTGTGTTTTCAGCACTTTTATTTCCATGACTGATCAAAACTACTTTTCTCATGCTCTCGCTTGTCTCTCTGTGGCAGACTTTATGAGCAATATGTTAGGAACATCAAATCACAATAAAATCACAGTATCGAATCGAAAATACATATAGAATAGTGAGAATCGCAATAGATATGTTATCGGCACCTAAAGATGTTGATGATGTCGTATATTGTGAGGCCAGCCCTAAATTTCACCCCATGTTCCTCTTTCTAGACAAGCTGTAAAGTGTCCGTGTTCATCCATCTTTATCTGTTCGGCTGCAACTACTTCTGGATGCTCTGTGAAGGGATATACCTGCACACCCTCATCGTTGTTGCCGTGTTCGCTGAGAAACAGCACTTGATGTGGTACTATCTCCTCGGCTGGGGTAGGTTTTTGGGGGATGTGGTACTATCTCCTCGGTTGGGGTAGGTTTTTGGGGGATGTGGTACTATCTCCTCGGTTGGGGTAGGTTTTTGGGGGATGTGGTACTATCTCCATGGGTGGGGTAGATTTTGGGGATAACGTCATATCCCTTATAGGATATGAAGTTTGATGTTATTTCATGGAAATAGCATTGTTTGTCACTAACAAAGGATGTCTGTTGTTGTTTTTCAGGCTTTCCTCTAATTCCAGCATCTATACATGCGATCGCTCGCAGTTACTACTACAATGACAAGTGAGTTACTTTCAACGCTTTTTCCCTTAATTGTTTTCATTGAATTGATCATTCCTCAAACTACAAGCTATTCATACAGCATAATGCCTATTTCTTGTCATTAGTTTCTATGACAGCTACCAGTATTCCCTAGCCTGTATCGATTGCTTTCTAGTGCTTTCAATTACATTTTTTATTAATATTTTTCCTGTAAGCATCTCCTTTTAAATCGAATTTCAACAATAAAAGAAGGTGGCAGACCCTGAATGCCTGATTCGTCTCTCTCCCTCCTACAGTTGTTGGATAAGCTCCAACACTTCACTCCTCTACATAATCCATGGGCCCATCTGCGCTGCTCTGTTGGTAAGTCTGTAATACAGTTAGGTTGATGCATTTTAAAAACTATATTCTGGCGACTGTTGAGTGCAATCTTGGATAAAAAGAGGTTGCAGTGTACCAGAATGTTGTTTTAATTTTAAAGGGATAGTTCAGTGAAATTACATATTTAGTTTCCTTACCTTGAAAGCAGCCTATGGACAAGGAGAGACTGAAATTCACAGTTTAGTTTTGTTAAATTGGCCAATATCTACGTAAATAATTTCACAGAACTATCCCTTTAATTTAAATCAAATCAAATCAAATCACATTTTATTTGTCACATACACATGGTTAGCAGATGTTAATGCGAGTGTAGCGAAATGCTTGTGCTTCTAGTTCCGACAATGCAGTAATAACCAACGAGTAATCTAACCTAACAATTCCACAACTACTACCTTATACCCACAAGTGTAAAGGGATAAAGAATATGTACATAAAGATATATGAATGAGTGATGGTACCGAACGGCATAGGCAAGATGCAGTCGACTACTGTCCCGTCGATGTGGATAGGGGGGTGCTCCCTCTGCTGTTTCCTGAAGTCTACGATCATCTCCTTTGTTTTGTTGACATTGAGTGTGAGGTTATTTTCCTGACACCACACTCCAAGGGCCCTCACCTCCTCCCTGTAGGCCATCTCGTCTTTGTTGGTAATCAATTCTACCACTCTAGTGTCGTCTGCAAACTTGATGATTGAGTTGGAGGCGTGCATGGCCAGGCAGTCGTGGGTGAACAGGGAGTACAGGAGAGGGCTCAGAACACACCCTTGTGGGGCCCCAGTGTTGAGGATCAGCGGGGTGAAGATGTTGTTACCTACCCTCACCACCTGGGGGCGGCCCGTCAGGAAGTCCAGMACCCAGTTGCACAGGGCGGGGTCGAGACCCAGGGTCGCCCCCAGGTGGTGAGGGTAGGTAACAACATCTTCACCCCGCTGATCCTCAACACTATGGTGTTAAATGCTGAGCTGTAGTCGATGAACAGCATTCTCACATAGGTATTCCTCTTGTCCAGATGGGTTAGAGCAGTGTGGTTGCGATTGCGTCGTCTGTGGACCTATTGGGGCGGTAAGCAAATTAGAGTGGGTCTAAGGTGTCAGGTGGAGGTGATAGGGTCCTTGACTAGTCTCTCAAAGCACTTCATGATGACGGAAGTGAGTGCTACGGGGCGGTAGTTGTTTAGCTCAGTTACCTTAGCTTTCTTAGGAACAGGAACAATGGTGGCCCTCTTGAAGCATGTGGGAACAACAGACTGGGATAAGGATGATTGAATATGTCCGTAAACACACCAGCCAGCTGGTCTGCGCATGCTCTGAGGACGCGGCTGGGGATGCTGTCTGGGCTTGCAGCCTTGRGAGGGTTAAAACGTTTAAATGTTTTACTCACGTCGGCTGCAGTGAAGGAGAGTCTGCAGGTTTTGGTAGCGGGCCGTGTCAGTGGCACTGTATTGTCCTCAAAGCGAGCAATAAGTTGTTTAGTCTGTCTGGGAGCAAGACATCCTGGTCCGCGACGGGCCTGGTTTTCTTTTTGTAATCCGTGATTGACTGTAGACCCTTCCACATACCTCTTGTTTCTGAGCCGTTGAATTGCGACTCTGCTTTGTCTCTATACTGATGCTTAGCTTGTTTGATTGCCTTGCGGAGGGAATAGCTACACTGTTTGTATTCGGTCATGTTTCCGGTCACCTTGCCCTGGTTAAAAGCAGTGGTTCGCGCTTTCAGTTTCGCGTGAATGCTGCCATCAATGCACGGTTTCTGGTTTGGGAATGTTTTAATAGTTGCTGTGGGTACGACATCGCCGATGCACTTGCTAATAAACTCGCTCACCGAATCAGCGTATTCGTCAATGTTGTTGTTTGACGCAATGCGGAACATATCCCAATCCACGTGATCGAAGCGATCTTGAAGCGTGGGATCAGATTGGTCGGACCAGCGTTGAACAGACCTGAGCGCYAGAGCTTCCTGTTTTAGTCTCTGTCTATAGGCAGGGAGCAACAAAATGGAGTCGTGGTCACCTTTTCCGAAAGGAGGGTGGGGGAGGGCCTTATATGCGTCGCGGAAGTTAGAATAACAATGATCTAGGGTTTTACCAGCCCTGGTAGCACAATGGATATGCTGATAGAATTTAGGGAGTTTTGTTTTTAGATTAGCCTTGTTAAAATCCCCAGCAACAATGAATGCAGCCTCAGGATATGTGGTTTCTAGTTTACATAGAGTCAAATAAAGTTCGTTCAGGGCCATCGATGTGTCTGCTTTGGGGGGAATATATACGGCTGTGATTATAATCGAAGATAATTCCCATGGTAGATAATGTSGTCGATATTTGATTGTGAGGAATTCTAAGTCAGGTGAACAGAAGGACTTGAGTTCCTGTATGTTGTTATGATCACACCACGTCTCGTTAATCATAAGGCATACCATCCCCTCTTCTTACCAGAAAGATGCTTGTTTCTGTCGGTGCGATGCGTGAAGAAACCAGGTGGCTGTACCGACTCCGATAGCGTGTCTCGAGTGAGCCATGTTTCCGTGAAGCAAAGAACGTTACAGTCTCTTATGTCTCTCTGGAATGCTACCCTTGCTCGGATTTCATCAACCTTGTTGTCAAGAGACTGGACATTGGCGAGTAGTATGCTAGGGAGTGGTGCGCGATGTGCCCGTCTCCGGAGCTTGATCAGAAGAGCGCTTCGTCTATCCCTTTTACGGCGTCGTTGTTTTGGTTCGCCAGCTGGGATCCGATCCATTGTCCTGGGTGGTTGGCAAAACAGAGGATCTGCTTCGGGAAAGTCGTATTCCTGGTCGTAATGATGGTGAGTTGACGTTGCTCTTATATCCAGTAGTTATTTTTTCCCTGCAGTTTGGCCTCAACGGTTGGTCCCTCTGTGGACTGACCCGCTCATGAGTCATTTGGCAGAACAACATGTCACTGGTCACCCTTCAAAGGAAACCGGCAAATTATTATCTGAGGGTCCAATCTGGTACACAGCTGCATTGTCTTATCAGATGTGCTGATGTTTCTATATTTTGAGGACTTCTGCATAATGTGCTACCTTGTTGTGCTGCTACTCCAGTTTCAACTGTTCTGCCTGCAGCTATGGAACACTGACCTGTTCGCCCGACGTGCTACCTTGCCCCGGACCTGCTGTTTTCGACCCTCTCTCTCTCCCCCCCCCTCTCTCTCTCTCTCTACCGCACCTGCTGTCTCGACCTCTGAAAACTAACATTTACTCCTGAGGTGCTGAGCTGTTGCACCCTCTACAACCACTGTTATTATTATTTGACCCTGCTGGTCATCTATGAACATCTTGAAGAACGATCATGCCTTCATAATTTCCATGTACTCTTATAATCTCTACCCAGCACAGCCAAAAGAGGACTGGCCACCCCTCGGAGCCTGGTTCCTCTCTAGGTTTCTTCCTAGGTTCCTGACTTTCTAGGGAGTTTTTCCTAGTCACTGTGCTTCTACATCTGCATTGCTTTCTGTTTGGGGTTTAAAGCTGGGTTTCTGTAAAAGCACATCTGCTAATGTAAAAATGGCTTAAAAAATACATTTGATTTGATTTGATGTTTTCTCCTTGTTTGGTCAATACGAGAAGTGTAATGGTGATTTTGTGAATCCACTCTCGACATCAGTGATTCAGAAACTTAAGAATTACCCATAATTCACAATTTTTCAACATCAAGAAGTGAACACACTGTTGCTAACAGTCCTGAACAGTATTTCTTATATTTTTCCTGTATGGTGATTGCGGGTCCTTTGGATAAGCATGTCCTCTATACTGCTAATATTATTCTGACTAATTTGTCAGTTTTCTCTCTCCTTCTCTTTTAAGGTGAACCTGTTCTTCCTGTTGAACATTGTGCGTGTCCTGATCACCAAGTTGAAGGTGACCCACCAGGCTGAGTCCAGCCTCTACATGAAGGCCGTGCGCGCCACCCTGATTCTTGTGCCTCTCCTGGGCATCCAGTACGTCCTGTTGCCCTACAAACCAGAGGAACGGGTCTCCTCTGAGATCTACGACTACATCATGCACATCTTAATGCATTATCAGGTAAGACTATCTATTCTCTACTAGTTACCCCGCCTCAGTGAAATGATACATTTCAAGGTTTACGGATGTTAGAATGAATTTCTATGTAAAATGCCTTCAGAAAGTATTCATAGCCCTTGACTTGTTGTTGTTACAGCCTGAATTCAAAAGTGATTAAATATATACACTATATATACACAGGTATGTGGACATCCCTTCAAATTAGTGGATTCAGCTATTTCAGCCACACCCGTTGCTGACAGGTGTATAAAATCGAGCACACAACCATGCAATCTCCATAGACAAACATTGGCAGTAGAATGGCCTTACTGTAGAGCTCAGTGACTCATTGTGGCACCGTTATAGGATACCACCTTTCCCAAAAGTCAGTTCTTCAAATATCTTCCCTGCTAGAGCTGCCCCGGTCAACTGTAAGTACTGTTATTGTGAAATGGAAACATCTAGGAGCAACAACGGCTCAGCCGTGACGTGGTAGGCCACACAAGCTCACAGAACGGGACCACCAAGTGCTTAAGCGCGTAGCGTGTAAAAATCATCTGCCCTCGGTTGTAACACTCACTACCGAGTTCCAAACTGCCTCGGGAAACAATGTCAGCACAAGAACTGTTCGTTGGGAGCTTCATGAAATGAGTTTTCATGGCCGAGCAGCCGCAAACAAGCCTAAGATCACCGTGTGCAATGCCAAGTGTCGGCTGGAGTTGTGTGAAGCTTGCCGCCATTGTACTCTGGAGCAGTGGAAACGCGTTCTCACAGCCATTAAATTCTGTAACTTTTTTAAAGTCATCATTGACCTCATTGTGACATCCCTGAGCTGTTTCCCTCCTCTCCGGCAACTGAGTTAGGAAGGACGCCTGTATCTTTGCAGTGACTGGTTGTATCAATACACCCTCCAATGTGTAATTAATAACTTCACCATGCTCAAAGGGATATTCAATGTCTGCTTTTTTATTTTGACTTATCTACCAAGAGGTGCACTTCTTTGCGAGGCTTTGGAAAACCTCCATGGTTTTTGTGGTTGAATCTGTGTTTGAAATTCACTGCTCGACTGATGGAACTTTCAGATAATTGTATGTGTGGAGTTGAAAGATGAGATAGTCAATCAAAAATCATGGTTAACACTATTATTGAACAGAGAGACTTAACTTATTATGTGACTTGTTAGGCACATTTTTACTCCTGAATTTATTTTGTCTTTCTATAACAAACGGGTTGAATATCTATTGACTTAATACGTTTCACTTTTCATTCAGGATGTAATACAACAAAAAGTGGAAAAAGTCCAGGGGTGTGAATACTTTCTGATGGCATTGGATATGTGTGTTGTCCGTAGTCCCTTGGCAGATGTTCTTGTCCAGAGTTACTATAAGCGCATCAAACACATTAATCTGAAGCCGCCGTCTCTCACTGTGTTCCCTATTATTGGCTTGTGAGTATTTATGAAGACCAGGTCGACGCCTTTCAGCTCCGGCATCTTTATCCCATGGCCTGTGGAAGACTGGCAGGAAGGAAAACATAAGTCACTGTCTGGGAGGGGAGGGTCGAATGCTGCAGCTTATGATGGGGAGGTGCAGTCGGAGCGTTCTGGGGCCAGGCTGAATCAGCTCAATAAATCATACAACACAACGTCTTTGTCTCTGTCTCTGTCTCTCTCTGTCTCTCTCTGTCTCTCTCTCTATCGCTCTCTCTCTCTCTCTTTCGCTCTCTCTCACACTTGTTTTACATGCTCCTCGAAAGCTGCCAAAATGCATGAAAGTGGCAAAATCAGCATTCTGCCCAATGCCTCAACTGTTTTTTGCTGTTTGAGAACTTGAGACATTCTCCTCGGGAAGTGATGATGCATTTATCACCTGACTGGGCAACACATTTTTTTTTCAGGGGCTGCTGGTGGCCACCATCTTCTGCTTCTTCAACGGAGAGGTACGTGTCTCACGCACAATCATGTCCATCAGGTTTTCTGAAATCCCAGATAAATTATTCTGGGTTGGATGATTCCCTTGCCAGCCTATTCACTGGGAGTTTTGGGACTGTTTCAGGAATTTTGCAACCCTCTCCTCCCCTGTACCTCCTTGTCCTCAGCCCCCTGTGTGTATACGCCGAGGTTAGGACACTTCCTCTTTGCATACCCTCCCCGGGAGTTGACCTGGGGATGTATCTTGGGACGTTGACCTTCCAGAGCATTGCATGGGAGCGTGTTAGAGTTTCTGGAGAGGATTCTCCCAGACTAGAGATCATGAAAGCATTGGCAGGCATCCAGAGACAGTCAAGGGACAGTCCACAGAGTGGTATCAGCAGTGCTGGAGAGGGTTTTGTACCAAAGTAGTAATTTGGGTTTGGATTTGGTTTGCTTGACCCTTTATCTCCTTTGACAGCCATGCTTCACAAAACGCATGGCGAGGACAAGGGTCAATATGGTCCTTGTAAATGACTGGAAGATGGCGAGGCAAATACTGAATGAAGATACATGGAGGGTCTTGCAATTCGGGTTAATTCAGTCTTAGTCATTCATGAAAGTAATTCATTGCTAACTTTATTCATGTATTTTCTGTGTACTGAATCTTACGGTCCACATTGTGTCTTGGCAGGTGCAAGGGGTTCTGAGGAGACATTGGAACCAGTACCGTATGCAGTTCGGGAGCACCTTGACCCACTCGGATGCCATGCGGTCCGCCTCATACACAGCCTCGTCCATCACCGATGTCCAGGGCTGCTACAGCATCGACAGCAACACAGAACATTTGAATGGCAAGGGGGGCTGCCTTGACGTTGAGACCTCCATCTTAAAATCGGAGAACCCGTTTGCCTGAAGAAAGGCTAACTCTGCTGCGTAATTTGGGAATGGAGGGGAGGGAAGGGGGGTGGGGGGTGCAGCGTGTTTGAGAATGGAGGTTGGGGGGGATGCAGCATGTTTGGAAATGGAGAGGGCTGCATCTTGTTTGGAATGGAGGGTTGGGGGAAGAAGGGGGGGGTGCAGCATGTTTGGGAATGTAGGGGAGGGGTGGGTGAAGAGGGGGCTGCAGCGTGTTTGGGATGAGGGTGAGGGGTGGGGGAAGTGGTGGGGGGCTGCAGCATGTTTAGGAATGGAGTTGAGGGAAGGGGGAGGCTGCAGTTTGTTACTATGGTTACTGGGTTACTGTCACACAGCGAGGTTGGAGAACTGAACTGTCCTCCCGATATTTGCTGCATAAGCACCCCCCTCAAAAAGAAGGGATAAACAATAGAAGCATTATACACACTGAAAAAAAACTACCTTCGATTAACATGTTTAAATGGGCACTTAATCGTTTTATCTGCCTTGTGAGAATCACTATTTTTCATGTATCCATGTTCTGAGATGCTGTTCCACTTTTCAGAGGAAGCCAAATGTATATATTCTGATTATTTGTCTTAAAGCATTTAAATATTAGGCAGTCCTTTCAACATGACTGTTCAAGTCAAAAGGGGGTTTGACAATCCAAATTATGATATTATTAGTTTAGATAAAGCTTGGATGTTTGCCAAAAAATGTTATTTGTGACTTGCTTTGTGCCAAACCAAGAATGCTCTTGTCGGTTATTTTTTACACATTACAACTATACCACTATGAACTCTGAGGCTATGTTCTGTGTTCCTAGTCTAGCTGAATCTGAGCTAAAGTTGAGGACAAGGTTACACTTGCAGCAACTATACACAAAGCAGGGTTTCCATTATGAAAATGTGTCGCTGGAAATTTGACAGGCATATTTTAATTTAATGGATCTTTGAGACATTTACTGGACCCATATGCACCCATAACCTGATTAGGGCGTCCACCCACTGTGCTCAGAATTACAGAAATCACATTTAGATTATTGTAATTAATCTGAACAGAACATGCAAGTTGAGGATGCAATGACTTGTGTCCTTACTGCGCACTTTGAAGATGTTAGGATAACTGTCCACATTTACTTTTCCTCAGACAACAAGACGAGTAACGAACAGAAAAATCACGAGCTAGCATATGCATTCCGTGCATCATTGCATTTGTAGACTTACGTAAAATAGTCTACAATTCATAATGTGATGAGTCGATTGGAAGTCATAATTTAAGATAACTCAATCACTGTCCTCAAAAAATACATTTCAATGAATGGCGGAGTGTGTATTGAATAGTAGCCTGGGCTATATACGTTTATTCTTTCTGGGAAAAACATATCATGTAATTCCACTACACTTTATTTGACTGGAGACATGAGCAGAATCTTTTTTTAATACGACAAATTACAGGGTAGGCTTCTCTGCTGACACTTACAAACAGATCAATAAAAATGACGCTGTCCAATATAATAGGCTTATGAGAAGGGGAGACAAATAGAATATGACATCTATCCAGAGCACCTTACAGTAGTGAGTGCAAACACTTCTGTATTGGTCACCTGTGGGAATCAAACCCACAACCCAGGCATTGCAAGCACCATGCTCTACCAACTGAGCCACACAGGACATTATGATGACAACGCCTGCCTTCCGTTCCCTATGTATTTGAATGGCGAATGGGAAGCGTGCTACAATTACCAGTTGAGAAAAAAAAATAGTAGCTCGTTTTAACTGTGGCCCAAAATCTATTTTTATTGCACGATTGCATTTAGAATTGTTGCGCAATTACTGGGTTTATAAAAGCGCGGTCTAACAGATTTTCCACTCAAAGGTCTATGCTGTGTGTGATAAATAAGATGCATTGCGAATATACACACGCGGCAATTTAATTCCACTAAATTAGGCAAATTAGCGCATAGACTTATAAGCAAGACCGGTGAAATGTATTTACATCAATTGGTATTTCCATTAATGTATAGGCTAAAAAGCATTATTTTGAAATGTGTGTTTTTTTCTTCTCCCAGACAAGTGGCCGGTGCCAATTTTAGTTATTGGCTTTTGTATTTTTTTTAGCGGCCAAAAGCCGGCTATTACCAGCTAACGGAAACCTTGACACAAAGATACAGTACAGTCACTTTTTGTTGCTTAATAACTTGTGAAAAGTTACAAGCTTTACCATTATCAATTATTATCATTTATGCCAATATCTGTCCTGTACAACTGAATATTACTTCAATGGGGAAATTTGGTTCTGGCACTGTTTTAAATCTATGGAATAGTTATACATAGGATCAACCTTACATTCCCCCTTATACACTTTATTCACTATGTTCATATATTACACATCATTTCCTCCTTGGATCATTCATTTGGATTTCACAACTTTATTAAAATAATGTTTTCATCCAAATGCTAGAACCGACTCACAATCAGATGATGTAAATATGTTGTAAATCTTGCAGCGGTTGGGTGCTGTGACTGTTTTGTGAATGTGCAGTGTATATTAACACAGTATTTATGGGTGTATGCGAGGCAATGAAATAGGAAGCAGCTGTCTTATGTAGCAGTGTGTGGAAGGTTGTCAGGGGAATCGCTTTTTTGTTTGTACCATTTTGATGCTTTTGTTGATGTTAGAGGAAGCACGATTATTAGCGTATGGACCTTACACATCGGTCGGACATTTAAATGAATGGTCTTTGTGCCCTTTCTGTTAGCTTTGCACAAGGGTACAAACAAAGCCACACCTCCATGTTGCCTGTGCCCTCCGATGGAGGGTGAATYATGCCTGAATTGCATCTGTAATTTCCTTTGGAGTTGTTTTTGCCAGTTTTTTGTAGGAAGAGGAACAGGCATCTACCACTGGAACGTTATTCAATCATAATCATACAGTGACCATTGGTAACTAAATAAACACCATGACACTGCACAAGCGTGTGTATAGGACCAGAACACATGTCGGTACCAACTCTCAGATACATCTGCATATTAGCTAGCTGTACTTATGGCAAGTGAATTAAATGCATCCTGTTTCGTAACATTTGTCAGAATGTGACACGGACTGCAGGACAGTTTCTCACTAAAGGACTTAATCTGATTTTAAAACTGTATTCAAAGCCGTTTTCATATTGGACGACTTTGATATTTCAAGTAGCACTTGCTACAAAGTATTTTCAAGGACAATGTCTGTATTGTATGTTACAACTGTACTGTATATATATATATATGTCTTTGGAAGTCTACACACCCTGCCTCCACTCTACTGTATGAAAGTCATTTGTATATGTTTTATTCTTTGGATGTGAAAATATATATTTGTGTAAAATCTATTTTTCTCTCAGATTTTTATCTGAATGTATATCAGACAATCATACTTTACTACCAAATCACTTTTTAATATTGTCTATTTCAACAGACAAAATATGATACACTTTTTGAATTGTCTCATTTTGATCGGAAAGTCACATAATGTCCTTTTGTTATGATCACTTCAGATTGCTACAGATATTAGATATTGAAATYTTTGTACAATGACTGCACAACAAGRCAKATTTTTTACAAAASGTAGGTGTATGTGTTTGTTTAATAGATAAATTCAAAATTTTCTGTGAAGGTGATCTTGATTCCAGATCATGCTCAATGCAATTACTCTTGATGACATCACTTAAGCAAGAAACATTTGYACAACTGTTTGGTCTTTTAATAACAGAGTTAAAAAAAAGGCACCTGCACATCTGAGCAGTTGCATGGCGATAACTTGAAAGAAAAGTGCTTCTTTTGATTCCAATCCTTTTCGACGCACTGGAATGATGTGGGTGGAGCAATGTCTATTTGTGGGTGCACACAACAAAGCTCAACAAAGCACAACAAAGCTCTGACGAAGGCCAAGAGGCTGACACATATGCTTTAATAAAAATAAGTGATGCCAACAATTWAAAAAATACATATATTTCACCTTTATTTAACCAGGTAGGCCAGTTGAGAACAAGTTCTCATTTACAACTGCGACCTGGCCAAGATAAAGCAAAGCAGTTCGACACAAACAACTACACAGAGATACACATTGAATAAACAAACGTACAGTCAATAACACAATAGGGAACAAAAATCTATATGCAGTGTGTGCAAATGAGGTAAGATTGCGGAGGTAAGGCAATAAATAAGGCCGGTAGTGCGAAGTAATTACAATTTAGCAATTAAACACCGGAGTGATAGCTGAGCAGAAGATGAATGTGCAAGTAGAGATACTGGGGTGCAAAGGAGCAAAATAAATAAAATAAATAACAATATGGGATGAGGTAGTGAGTGATGGGCGTTTACAGATGGCTATGTACAGGTGCAGTGATCTGTGAGCTGCTCGACAGCTGATGCTTAAAGTTAGTGAGGGAGATATGAGTCTCCAGCTTCAGTGATTTTTGCAATTTGTTCAAGTCATTGGCAGCAGAGAACTGGAAGGAAGGCGGCCAAAGGAGGAATTGGCTTTGGCGGTGACCAGTGAAAACATACCTGCTGGAGCGCGTGCAACGGTGGGTGCTGCTATGGTGACCAGTGAGCTGAGATAAGCGGGCTTTACCTAGTAAGACTTATAGATACCTGCTTATAGATGACCTGGAGCCAGTGGTTGCGACGAATATGAAGTGAGGGCCAGCCAACGAGAGCATACAGGTCGCAGTGGTGGGTAGTATATAGGCTTTGGTGAAAATAACAGAAGGCACTGTGATAGACTGCATCCAAATTGCTGAGTAGAGTGTTGTAAATGACATCGCCGAAGTCAAGGATTGGTAGGATAGTCAGTTTTACGAGGGTATGTTTGGCAGCAAGGTGAAGGATGCGTTGTTGCCAAATAGGAAGCCGATTCTAGATTTAATTTTGGATTGGAAATGCTTAATGTGAGTCTGGAAGGAGAGTTTAAAGTCTAACCAGACACCTTGGTATTTGTACTTGTCCACATATTCTAAGTTGGAACTGTCCAGAGTAGTGATGCTGGACGTGCGGGCAGTTGCGGGCAGCGATCGGTTGAAGAGCATGCATTTAATTTCAGTTGCATTTAAGAGCAGTTGGAGGCCACGGAAGGAGAGTTGTGTCGCATTGAAGCTCGTCTGGATGTTAGTAACACAGTGTCCAAAGAAGGGCCAGAAGTATACAGAATGGTGTCATCTGCGTAGAGGTGGATCAGAGAATCTCCAGCAGTAAGAGCGACATCATTGATGTATACAGAGAAAAGAGTCGGCCAGAGAATTGAACCTAGTGGTACCCCCATAGAGACTGCCAGAGGTCCGGACAACAGGCCCTCCGATTTGACAAACTGAACTCTGTCTGGGAAGTAGTTGGTGAACCAAGCGAGGCAGTAATTTGAGATAACAAGGCTGTTGAGTCTGCCAATAAAAATTGACAGAGTCGAAAGCCTTGGCCTGGTCGATGAATACGGTTGCAAAGTATTGTCTTTTATCAATGGTGGTTATGATATCGTTTAGGACCTTGAGCGTGGCTGAGGTGCACCCATGACCAGCTCGAAACCTGATTGCATAGCGGAGAAGGTACGGCGGGATTCGAAATGGTCAGTGATCTGTATGTTAACTTGGCTTTCAAAGACCTTAGAAATGCAGGGTAGGATAGATATAGGTCTGTAGCAGTTTGGGTCTAGAGTGTCTCCCCCTTTGAAGAAGGGGATGACCGTGGCAGCRTTCCAATCTTTGAGGATCTCAGARGATACGYAAGAGAGGTTGAACAGACTAGTAATAGGGGTTGCAACAATGGCGGCGGARAATTTTAMWAAGAGAGGGTCAGGATTGTCTAGCCCWGCTGATTTGTAGGGGTCCAGATTTTGGAACTCTTTCAGAAGATAAGCTATTGGGATTTGGGTGAAGGAGAAATCGGGGAGGTTTGGGCAAGTTGRTGTMGCGGGTGCAGGGCTGTTGACCGGTGTAGGGGTAGCCAGGTGGAAAGCATGGCCAGCCGTAGAAAAATMATTATTGAAATTCTCAATTATCGTGGATTTATCGGTGGTGACAGTGTTTCCTAGCCTCAGTGCAGTGGGCAGCTGGGAGGAGGTGCTCTTATTCTCCATGGACTTTTTAGTATCACAAAACGTTTTGTAGTTTGTGCTACAGCATGCAAATTTCTGTTTGAAAAAGCTAGCCTTTGCTTTCTTAACTGCCTGTGTATATTGGTTCCTAACTTCCCTGAAAAGCTGCATATCACGGGGGCTATTCGATGCTAATGCAGAACGCCACAGGATGTTTTTGTGCTGGTCAAGGGCAGTCAGGTCTGGAGTGAACCAAGGGCTATATCTGTTCCTGGTTCTGCAGTTTTTGAATGGGGCATGCTTATTTAAGATGGTGAGGAAGGCATTTTTAATGTGCTGACGGAATGAGGTCAACTGACGGAATGAGGTCAATATCCTTCCAGGATACCCAGGRAAGGTCGATTAGAAAGGCCTGCTCGCTGAAGTGTTTTAGGGAGCGTTTGACAGTGATGAGAGGTGGTCGTTTGACCACAGACTCATTACGGACYCAGGCAATGAGGCATTGATCGCTGAGATCCTGGTTGAAGACASCAGAKGTGTATTTAGAGGGCATGTTGGTCAGGATGATATCTTTGAGGGTGCCCYTGTTTACGGATTTGGGGTMGTACCTGGTAGGTTCATGAATATTTTGTGTCAGATTGAGGGCATCAAGCTTAGATTGTAGGACGGCCGGGGTGGAAAAGCATGTCCCAGTTTAGGTCACCTAACAGTACAAGCTCTGAAGATAGATGGGGGGCAATCTATTCACATATGGTGTCCAGYGCACAGCTTGGGGCAGAAGGTGGTCTATAGACTTGTTTCTGGAAAGGTGGATTTTTAGAAGTAGAAGCTTGAATTGTAGATTGCAACTCCGCCCCCTTTGGCAGTTCTATCTTGTCGGAAAATGTTATAGTTAGGGTAGGATGAATTTCAGGATTTTTGGCGGCCTTCCTAAGCCAGGATACAGACACGGCTAGGAAATCCGAGTTGGCAGAGTGTGCTTAAGCAGTGAGTAAAACAAACTTAGGGAGGAGGCTTCTAATGTTAACATGCATGAAACCAAGGCTTTTACYGTTATAGAAGTCAACAAATGAGAGCGCCTGGGGAATGGGAGTGGAGCTAGGTGCTGCAGGGCCTGGATTAACCTCTACATCACCAGAGACACAGAGGAGGAGGGGGATAAGGGGTACGGCTAAAGGCTAAAGGCTATAGGAACTGCTCGTCTAGTGCGTTCGGAACAGAGAGTAAGAGGAACAGCTTTCTGGGCGCGGAAGAATAGATTCAAGGTATAATGTACAGACAAGAGTATGGTAGGATGTGAATACAGTGGAGGTAAACCTAGGCATTGAGTGACGATGAGAGAGGTTTTGTCCCWAGAGACATCATTTAGACCAGGTGAAGTCACCGCATGTGTGGGAGGRAAAAGAAAAGGGCAAGCTAAGGCATATTTAGCAGGGCTGGAGTCTCTACAGTGAAATAAGACAATAATCACTAACCAAAACAGCATTGGACAAGAAATATTGACATTAGGGAGAGGCATGCGTAGCCAAGTGATCATAGGGGCCAGTGGGAGGCTAGGTGAGCTGGAGACACGGCAATTCAGACAGCTAGCGAGCCGGGGCTAGCAGGCTCGCCGAAGGGCCTTAGGGGGGACGTCGTGACTGAAGAAGTCTGTTGTAGACCCTAGGATGGTTACGTCGGCAGACTAGTCGTGTTGGATTGGCAGGGCTCCGTGTAGGCAGTAAAAGGGTTCAGGCCAAATGGCAAAATAGGAATTGTAGATCAAGAAATTGGCTGATGGTCTTCTTCAGCTAGCAGTCCGATATGTTCTAGACAGCTAGCAGGCCGTGCCTAGCAGGCTAGCGGATGGGCCTTCAGGGGACGTCGCGACGAAGGAGCCTGTTGACACCCCTCGGGCGGATTACGTCGGTAGACCAGACGTGGTGGAATTGGCGGGGCTCCGTGTCGGCAGTAAAAGGGGTCCAGGCCAATTGGCAAAATATGTATTGTAGCCCAAGGAGTGGCTGATGGACCTCTTCAGCTAGCCGGGGGAGGGGCATAGCACGAGGCTAGTTCCAGGCTCACTGGTGTTTGCTTCAGGACAGAGACGTAGCCAGGGGGTAGCCACTCGGATAGCAGCTAGCTAGCTGCAATAATCCAGGTGAACAGGTTCAGAGCTTGCGGTAGGAAACCGCAGATCTGGGTTGAAATGCGTTGTGCAGACTGGCAGGAGTTAACCAGGCTAAGGTTAGCTGATGACCGCTAGCCGTGGCTAACTGACTATTAGCTAGTAGCTAGTTCGCGGGCTAGTTTCTGTTGGGGGTTTCGGTTCTAAAGTATAGAAAATAGCAGATACATACCACATTGGGTGAGGCGGGTTGCATGAGAGTATGTTGAGACTGAGGTTAAAATATTTAAAAAAATATACGAAATATATACAAAGGAAAATAATATATATACACGGGACACGACAAGACGAGGACAAAGACATCTGAACTACTACGCCATCTTGGATTAGAGAAATTAATGCAAGAGAAAGAGAAGTATGCGGGTTTCTCATGCCTTTTTATAACACTCATGCCTTTTTATAACACCCAGCTCCCTTTTTCTTATAATAATCCTGCCATGACCGTACTGTTTATCAGTTAACTATTGATTGTTTTAGAATCCTCCCCAAAAAGCAGGAAAATTCTCGAAACAGATGGGTGTTCATGGGGAATGTAAATTCAATTCAAGTGTGCTTTTCAAAACCTCCATCTCAATCCACAAGAGTTCAATGGTCTACACTTCATGTCCCTAGATTATTGATGAACCACTTGGGGTTTGGTGTTGGGAGAAATGACAAAAGTTACAGTGCAAGGAAACATCTACCACAGAAGGTGGCTCGGACCTCCGTATTCCTATATGAAACTCCGTATCCGTATGTGAAACCTCCTATTCCTATGTGAAAACCTCCTATCCTATGGTGAAACTCCTATCCTTTGTGAAACCTCCTGTCCTATGTGAAACTTCCTATCCTATGTGAAAAAACTCCTATTACTATGTGAAATCTCCTATCCTATGTGAAACCTCCTATCCTATGTTAAAATTCTCCTATCCTATGTGAAAACCTCCTATCCTAATGAAACCTCCTGTCCTATGTGAAAACCTCCTGTCCTATGTGAAAATCTCCTGTCATATGTTGCTACTGTGAAAACCTCCTTATCCTATGTTGAAAACCTCCTATCCTATGTGAAACCTCCTATCCTATGTGAAACCTCCTATCCTATGTGAAAACCTCCTATCCTATGTGAAACCTCCTATCCTATGTGAAAACCTCCTATCCTATGTGAAAACATCCTATACTATGTGAAAACATCCTATCCTATGTGAAAACATCCTATCCTATGTGAAAATCTAGTATCCGATGTGAAAACCTCCTATCCTATGTGAAAACATCCTATCCTATGTGAAAACATCCTATCCTATGTGAAAACATCCAATTTTATCCTATGTGAAACGGAACAGCAGAAAAACAATGACAATGCTAGTGGGAGAGTTGGGAGAGTTGTTGAAGACCCTGAGTTACTGACTTTAAACCATGATCACACAACACAGGCCCTTCCAGTTCCACAGTCCTGCTGGTTTCAGGTTCATGTTCCACAGTCCTGCTGGTTTCAGGTTCTACAGTCCTTCAAGGTTTCAAGTTCCACAGTCCTACTGGTTTCAGGTGCCATAGTCCTTCTTGTTTCAAGTTCCACAATCCTGCTGGTTTCAGGTTCCACAGTCCTTCAAGGTTTCAAGTTCCACAGTCCTACTGGTTTCAGGTGCCATAGTCCTTCTGGTTTGAAGTTCCACAATCCCACTGGTTTCAGGTTCCATATTCCTTCTGGTTTCAGGTTCAGGTTCCACAGTCTTTCTGGTTTCAGGTTCCACGGTCCTGCTGGTTTCAAGTTCCACAGTCCTGCTGGTTTCAGGTTCAGGTTTTACAGTCTTGCTGGGTTCAGGTTCCACAGTCCTTCTGGTTTCAGGTTCAGGTTCCACAGTCCTGCTGGTTTCAGTTTCAAGTTCCACAGTCCTGCTGGTTTCAGTTGAATTCTCTGCACTCAATTGATCAATGAATGTTACTGATTGGCTGGACAGTGCACGAACGTAGAGGTCAGTCCCTAGTTAAAAGGCAATAACTGAAACCAGTAGGATCGTGGTCATTGAGGACTGGAGCTGTGTACTGCTGGTTTGCACAAGGATGCACAAGCACTCAATTGATCAATGCATGTTACTGATTGGCTGGACAGTGCAGTAAGCTATTGTTTCACCTTATGTTTTATTGTAACTAGAGGTGTTGTGGGGATTCAACAACTTGGGCATCTCTCAATCAGAACTCTTCTTTATACCTACTGTAAAAAGGGACTTGTCTAAGTCTCCAGTGCACCATAGGTTGAAGATAGAAATCAATGAAGCCACTGAGTAAACCTGCAGAGGGACTGTTCTGATTAAACCTTTCAGTGATACCCATCCCGGATTCGGGAGCATCCTCATCAAAAAAAGCTGACTAGCATAGCCTACCCTAACGGGACAGGGATATCATATAATATAATTTTCATGAAATCACAAGCCAATAACAGCAAATGAAAGATAAAACATCTTGTGAATCCAGCCATCATTTCCGTTTTTAAATTGTTTACAGCGAAAACACAATATTATTTTTCATTAGCTAACCACAATAGCCCAAAGACTCAACCGCATATTTCACCATGTTTCTACCGCATAGGTAGCTATTCACAAAAACAGCGCTATCACGAAGACACGCGCTCGCCAAAACGGCAGAGAAATAGGAATCAACATTTTCCACAGAAATACGAAAATAACATCATAAATTGTTGTTTACTTTTTGCTGATTCCATCAGAATCTTGTACAAGGAGTCCTTGGTCCAGAATAAATTTTGTTTGGTTTAGAATGTTTTCCTTCTTCTGTCGAATTCGCGGCCCACAATGCTAGCCAATGTTGATAACGTTCCCATTTTCTCTCGACGCACAGAACGGAAAACTCCAAAAGTTCCCAATAAAACGTTGAATAATCTGATAAAAACTCGGTTGGAAAACATACTTTACGATGTTATTTATCACATGTATCAAAAATAAAATCAGAGCTGGAGATATTTCGCCATGTAAACCGAACGCTTATCAGAAGACAAATATCGAGGTGCTTCGTGCGCCTTGGTAGAGAAAGGAAATTCCTGACCTGCCACTCCAAAAGCTCTTGTTCGACCTCAGATCAAGCTAGAACACCCCCATTCCACCTTCCACTGCCTGTTTGACATCTAGTGGAAGGCGCATGAAGTGGCATGTATATCGATAAATATAATCCAGTTGAATAGGCAGGCCTGAAACAGAGCTCCATTTTCAGAATTTTCATTTTCCTGTCTGGAAGTTTGCTGCCAAATGAGTTCTGTTTTACTCACAGATATAATTCAAAACAGTTTTTAGAAACTTTGAGAGTGTTTTCTATTTCAAATAGTAATAATAATATGCATGATTGATCTAGAAATAAGAGTACGAGGCCGTTTAAATTGGGCACGATTTTTTCAAAAGTGAAATTGCTCCCCTATTGACAAGAAGTTGAATAACAACGTGAAATTGTAAAATTGCCTCCATATGTATAATTGTCAGTTTTATGAGTTATACTTTTTTACACTGCACTTTCCTCAGTATTGGATTGTGCCAAAGACCATAAGTAGATTTAAAGCATTTACTCGTCACAGTAATCAATATAATACAGTACTTTATAAAACTTTCAATTGGCCTGGGACGTACTGGTATTTACATTTTTGGGATCTGAATACAATCCAAATGGAAGTCTAACGAATTCAAACAGTCACGTAGTATTTCTCATCCTGTGGGTGGCCGTTGAGACTATTAGTTAAAGCTAAATGGATGTTACCAATCCACCCCCTCAAGAAATTAACCAACAATCTGAAACACTGTCCCTCTTGCAACTCTCTAGGGACAAAAGGTGATAATTCATCATAAAACATACCATGACAATAAAAAACCTATGAGAACTAAATGGTTCCCATAACCTCACATATTTACTATTTCTTATTAATTTAACTCTGTACAAGCAGGTTACTGCTGCAGGTTTGTCACGGACTAGCTGCAGTTGATGTCTGGAATTTCAAATGGACCTTTTGCAACACTTTCCTAATGCTCTCACCAGTCCACAAATGACACGTTTGCACAAAACTTTTTCCTTAATTTTGCTCTCACCAGTCCACAAATGTATGTTTTTAGACCTTTTCATTTAAAAGTCTGCATAAAGAGAGAACAAAAAAACATCACACAGCACTCCTCTTTTAAGTCCAGTTCTACAGTATATTGCCTGAGAGAGAATGCTTTCGTGTCGGTCTAATGCTGCTGATGCCAACTTGTCTTCCTGCAGAATGACCTGAATATAGCCTGGTCTGCCACACCGATGGTTGGATAAAGCAGGACAAGGTTCCTTTGGGCCACTGTCACCTGCACTTAGCTTCCAAATGTGATGGTAACATGCATTACTCAAAACATAACTGCAGACTCAGACTACAGTAGATGACTCCCTGGCCTTCAAAACATCATAAGTACCAGCAAATCATTTTACTGTTAAATAATTGCCATTATTTTTTGTTTAACTCTGAATTCTGTTTCAGTGACTCAGATCTCCAAAGACAGAACGATGTGTGGGATGAAAATTGGTAGAACMAAAATAGAAGTTCTCAGCACACTGTTCTTTTGTTTGCTCTACCTACTTCCTACTTACCTACTTACATGATAGGTTCCCACTTTTTTCTMTCATGAAATTTCAAGAGTCTTTATCTCTTGCAAGACAGAATGTATAAAGCCTCTAAGTGAACAAAATGATATGTCCTCCAACAGCCCAACCTCAAGACATTAATTGAAATCCATGGACAGGTCTTCATTCACATCCTGGTAAAAAACTGGCACGTAATGCACAAAGTAGCTTTTTGATTGACACATGTTCAAAATGCATTAAAGGAAGGAGATGAACCTTCAACATTATTGTCACTAATAACCGAAATGCTGTAAAACAGAAGCAGAGCACGTGCTGCACGGCTGCTGAAAGTGCCAACAAACCACATGCACCCAATGCACCCAATGCACCCAAATGGCAAAATGCTGCCCTCCTTTCGTCCAACTTCCCATTGTTCTCAGTGGGCTCCAGAAAGCTGTTTTCATCCCCGCTATGAGTGCTAGTGGGACTGTGTCAGAGAACCCCGGTTCTCCCCTCACGGATCAGCGCTCTTATTCTCCCATGGCTCTCTAACGAAGCCTTGGAGGCTGGTGTGGGAGGAAGAGAGGGGAAAAAAGGGACATCCAGAGGATTGGCAGTGCCAAGAAAGAGATGTCTGCGGAGCTGTCTCTGGCCTTCATGGTACCTCTGACATGTCTGGAAAATATTGCCCAGGATTAAGAATATATTTGGGGTCTTTGGAGACAACGGGACAAGAGGGAATGGTGTTGACAGATTGCGTGGTTTATTCTTGAATATATATATAAATCCACTGTAGTCAATAGGGAATCCATGAATACTGAAAAAATATATAAACGCAACATGCAACAATTTTGAAGATTCATATAAGGAAATCAGTCAATTGAAATAAATTCCATAGGCCCTAATCTACGGATTTCACATGACTGGGAATACAGATATGCATCTGTTGGTCAAAGATACCTTTAAYAAAAGGTAGGGGCGTGGATCAGATAACCGGTCAGTATCTGGTGTGACCATCATTTGCCTCATGCAGCGCGACACAGCTCCTTCGGCATAGAGTTGGTCAGGTTGTTGATTGTGGACTGTGGAATGTTGTCCCACTCCTCTTCAATGGCTGTGTGAAGTTGCTGGATATTGCCGGGAATTGAAAAACGCTGTCGTACACACAGTTGATCCAGAGCATCCCAAACATGCTCAATGGGTGACATGTCTGGTGAGTCCAGTTGGATGTACTGGTTGTGAGTCCAGTTGGATGTACTGCCAGATTCTCTAAAACAATGTTGGAGGCAGTTTATGGTAGAGAAATTAACATMSKATTCTAAGGCAACAGCTCTGGTGGACAGTCCTGCAATCAGCAGGACAACTGCATGCTCCCTCAAAGACTTGAGACAACTGTGGCATTGTGTTGAGTGCCTTTTATTGTACCCAGCACAAGATGCACTTGTGTAATGATCATGCAGTTTAATCAGCTCCTTGATATGCCACACCTGTCAGGTGGATGGATTATCTTGGTAAAGGAGAAATGCTCACTAACAGGGATGTAAGCAAATTTGTGCACAAAATTAGAGAGAAATAAGCTTTTTGTGCATCTGGAATATATCTGAGATCTTTTACTTCAGCTCATGACATCAACACGTTGCGTTTATATTTTTGTTCAGAATATATTTTTGTCATTAATCAGAATGYCTTACAGGAGAAATTAGGGTTAAGTGCCTTTATCAAGGACAGATTTTACACCTAGTCGACTCAGCGATTCAAACCAGCTGTCACCTATACTTCCTTTCCGGCCTCTAGGTCATCAGGCTGCTGATTATCTCGCACACCTGTCACCATCGTCTCGCACACCTGCGCCTCATCTCACCTGGATTCCATCACCTCCTTGATTGTCTTCCCTATATCTGTCCCTCCCCTTGGTTCTTTCCTCAGGTGTTATTGACTCTGTTTCATGTCGGTGCATTTGTGTTTCGTGTTCATTGTGTCTTTTATTTATTATTTATTTATTAAAATACTCACTCCCAGTTTTTACCCCCAAGCCATAAGACTCCTGAACAGGCAACCAAATGGTTACCCAGACTATTTACATTGTGTGCCCCCCCCCCGCCAACCCCTCTTTTTACGCTACTGCTACACTCTGTTCATCATATATGCATAGTCACTTTAACTATACCTACATGTACATACTACCTCAATAAGCCTGACTAACCAGCGTCTGATATAGCCTTGCTACTTTTAATGTACATTTCTTATTCATGCCTTTACCACTTTGTGTGCATAGGTAAGTTGTTGTGGAAATTGTTAGGTTAGATACT
>NC_036839.1:41894890-41920147 GCF_002910315.2 Salvelinus sp. IW2-2015 | reverse complement strand
CGTTGGATATTACTGCATTGTTGGAACTAGAAGCACAAGCATTTCGCTACACTCGCATTAACATCTGCTAACCATGTGTATGTGACAAATAAAATGTAATTTGATTTGATTTATACAACCTACCGTCAATCAAATCTTAACATTGTTGCATTGGATTAGGTACAAAGTATCTAAGATAAGAAAAACATGTCTAGACTGTTGTTTCTCACTCTGCTATCTTGGCCTTGAGGCTGTGTGACTATCAGCAGGAGCAGACAATTCTCAGCCTGAGAACTAAAGCAGTGCATCTCCATTTACCCAGTACTTTTCCATCATTGCGCATTGCAAGCATACAAAGGTTATCACATATATACAGTAATCATGGCATTGGTGTAGCCCCACCTCCGACCCCCAGGGTAACCCCCAACAATGTGTAGGGAGTTTGATCAGTAGTTAATGACAGACTGACCTTCCTACATACTGTGGCCTGACAGACTTTAACCTGTTGACGATTGGCCAAACCAAACACAGGACTTCATGAGAATCAACCACCGGTGTCCTCCATCAACAATCGGGCAACACCATCACAGCGGTGCCAGGAAAACCCAGTGTTAATAGTCTGGCCACCACCTAAGTGAGGATAGCAGAGAGCGGTCTAACCCTACTGAGCCTCAGGATGACATCATCTATTGAAGGGTGGTGAAACATGTCCAAAAAAATGTAATCAATCACTTTTGACACTCTCCATAAGCTGGATGGCTTTAAAACCCCAGAAGTGGACATTTTCCTTATTGTGCTTTGTTAAATATGTGAATATATATTGTACTAAAGTCCTTTCCTTGCATGGACAGTTGAACACAACGGAAAAACATTGGGTTTGTTTTTATGCAGCGATTTACGAAGATCCTGAACCGCTCAGACTCTTGTGAGCTGCAAGGCAGGATGGGAAGGCGCCAACTTGTGTGTTTTTCCTACCTAATCACCCCTCCTCCCTATGATAGCAGAGGAAATGGGGCAAAGGAAGGGTCTCTGCTCAATAAAAACAGTTACAGAGGCTCTTGCTGTTAGCGGCGATGTATCCTTAGGAACTGAGCCAACTTTTTTTTATGGAGATAAACATCTGTTTATTTGCGGAACTTGGAAATGATTATCTGGAAAGTACACCGTTTTTGATCAAGAACAACAAGAGGTGGCTTGAGTGCAGCTGGACTTTAGGGACTGTTAGACTAATGACTGGACTCTTCCGATTGCTGATCTAGCCATTATGTAAGCACGGTTGAGATGTTAAGATTACTGTACAAACTTTTGGATGGTCACATTAACTTTTTTGTAAGATTTGGAGATAATTCAAAGTTTTTCTTTGGGTGTATTGTTTTTGAGGGGCGGATTGACAAATTTGGACATAAACTCTCAGTAACGACATGATATTTCAGAAGGTTGGGAAGGAAGCGGGAAAGATCACAGAGTACTAATATGCTGGAGATAAAAGGGTGCATGGATGATTTACAGAACATAGCTGTGTTTTAACCTATTCCACTTACGAATACTAGTTACTACTTCTACTGCTTCATTGTGTTTTAACCTATTCCACTTACGAATACTAGTTACTACTTCTATGCTTCATTGTGTTTTAACCTATTCCACTTACGAATACTAGTTACTACTTCTACATGCTTCGATTGTGTTTTAAACCTATTCCACTTACGAATACTAGTTACTACTTCATTGTGTTTTAACCTATTCCACTTCCCTACGAATACTAGTTAACTTGCTTCTACTGCTTCATTGTGTTTTAACCTATTCCACTTACGAATACTAGTTACTGCTATTCTACTGGCTTCATTTGTGTTTTAACCTATTCCACTTACGAATACTAGTTACTACTTCTTACTGCTTCATTGTGTTTTTAACCTATTCCACTTACGAATACTAGTTACTACTTCTACTGCTCATTTGTGTTTTAACCTATTCCACTTACGAATACTAGTTACTACTTCTACTGCTTCATTGTGTTTTTAACCTATATCCACTTACGAATACTAGTTACGACTTCATTGTGTTTTAAACCTATTCCACTTACGAATACTGTTAGCTTCTACTGCTTCATTGTGTTTTAAAACCTATTCCACTTACGAATACTAGGTTACTACTTCATTGTGTTTTAACCTATTCCACTTACGAATACTAGTTACTGCTTCTACTGCTTCATTGTGTTTTAACCTATTCCACTTACGAATACTAGTTACTTCTTCTACGCTTCATTTGTTTTAACCTATCACTTACGAATACTAGTTACTACTTCTACTGCTGTCATTGTGTTTTAACCTATTCCACTTACGAATACTAGTTACTACTTCTACTGTCCTTTCATCTGTGTTTTAACCTATTTCCACTTACGAATACTAGTTACTACTTCATTGTGTGTTTTAACCTATTCCACTTACGAATACTAGTTACTGCTTCTACTGCTTCATTGTGTTTTAACCTATTCCACTTACGAGATACTAGTACTTCTTCTACTGCTTGCATATTGTGTTTTTAACCTATTCCACTTACGAAATACTAGTTACTACTTCTACTGCTTCATTGTGTTTTAAACCGTATTCCCACTTACGGAAATTAACTAGTTACTTCTTCTACTGCTTCATTCCATTAACATCTTGGGTTCCAGTGAATCTTTAGACTGTCACTGGAGAGAATTATAGCAGTAGGATTTACACTAAAACAAACACCAGCTCTACCATATCCACGATTGATACACTGCCGGTGTAATTGAGGTTACAGGGTTAACGATAGCCTGAGACAGGCCTGAATTTGATGGGATAGCTCTTCGTGGCCGTCACGTGGGAGTTGTTCATTGGATGACCTCGGTTTTCTGAAGAAGGTCGGACTCTCCTCTCTCTCTCTCTCTCTCTCTCTCTCTCTCTCTCTCTCTCTCTCTCTCTCTCCTCTCTCCCGTTACACCCCCCCCCCCCCCCCCCCCCCCCACCCCCCCCACCCCCCCCCCCCCCCCAGAAAAACACAACAGGGACAGGTGCTGATATTTGAGAGGGTGTTCAGTCATCCCTCCCTCTGTCCCTTTGTAGGGGTCACTGCTGCGAGGAAGGATCGGATTGGTCGGATCTGTCTTTCCGTGCCTCGGGAAACACCCAAGGAGGCTTTGGCGTAATCTGACCAAGGCAATGGACTCCTTGTCTGTCATTTCACTGAGCAGCTATGCTAACCCTGTATGTTATCTGAATCAGTGTTCAGGACACATATTGTATTGCAGCCCCCTTATAAAAAGAAGTACTGAATGAATGACCAATGTAGCTCGCCTTCTCCGGACAGTAAATCATGCAGTATTACAGAACTTTCGTACATGTGCACCTATCTACCTGACATAAGTTCATTACATTAACAATGCACACGTGTCGTCATATCACAAATGTTGTGCCATAGTGTGTAARTGGGATGGCTGTTGCAGATATCTGAAACAGCACATATTGTTAAAGCAGTGTAATCTTCCTGAAACACTGTAACTCTGTATTCACCTAGGCGCAGTTCACTAAATTTTACAGCATCAGATTCATCCCCTGGCACAAGTGTAAACATTTTAACAACAAGGTCTGCCCTGGATGCTCTTCCCTCATTCCCAGAGGTCAAACCAGCACCATGAATAAAAGCACAAATAAGAGCATTATCTTTGTGAGCATTATCTTTGTAAGCATTACCTTTGTGAACATTACCCATATGAAGATTATATTTGTGAGCATTATCTTTGTGAGCATTATCTCTGTGAGCATTGCCTTTGTGCGCATGACTTGTGTGAACATTACCCCTGTGAGGATTATATTTGTGAGCATTATCTTTGTGAGCATTATCTCTGTGAGCATAACCTTTTTAAGCATTACCTTTGTAAGCATGATCTATGTTGGCATTTTATTTTTTGAGCATTTCCTTTGTGAATATTGACTTGGTGAGCAAGCTCTGAAGGCCAGAGCCTAGTTAGACTGAGAAATCAACAGCAGTTCTTCTCTAATGGCTTTGGCAGCCAAACAACACGTTGCAAGTTTGTCCTCTCAAAACAAAGAGAATGAGTAAAACATCAGTAGAAGGTTAGTTGTGGAAGCACAACAATCAGTAGTTCTGTGTCACCCAAACCAGTTAATTTGACCTGCACACCCACAGGAATGATGTATGGCTAACAAGGCCCTTAATCACCAAGTCCAATGCTATGTGCGTAAACCACGGAGATCCAATGGAGAGAAGTTCCGAAGCAGCGGCCAACTTGCGTCATCCCGAACGGTCTTTAGAGCCTAGTGTGCGAAGACAGGTGTATCGTATCGGAGTGAGAATAGAAGTCAGGACATAGCTCTTGTGTGTGGGTAACCAGAGCTGTGTATGTGTGTGTGTGTGTGTGTGTGTGTGTGTGTGTGTGTGTGTGTGTGTGTTGTGTGTGTGTAGTGGTGTGTGTGTGTGTGTGTGTGTGGTGGTGTGTGTGTGTGTGTGTGTGTGTGTGGTATGTGTGATGTGTGTGTGTGTGTGTGTGTGTGTGTGTGTATGTGTATGTGTGTGTGTGTACCAACAGAGCAGAGATACAGCCTTGAATTGGATTGCTTGGATTGCTCCCAGCTAAAACTGCCTACTGTCATCCGGGAACAGAACATTGGGTCAATTGAACATTCTAAAATAATAAATAAAAAATAAGTCTATTTTTTTATCCTCTGAAAGGAAAGGATCATTGACACAGCCACTGAATGCAAGTTGTTGACTTAGATATGAGCTGAAGTGAAAGATGATCTTAAGCCAAAAGCAAGGGGTAACTCTTGATAGTGACCAAGCACATTTCAGTGAGCTAAGAAATGACTGTGAATGCTTTCGTGTTAAGCAAGAAGGATYATACAAATATTGAAATTCCCATCAACTATCAACTGGGTCATTCTACTACACATTACAGAGTTACTGACTCAGTAGTATATAACTGCCTGAGGAAATTCAAGAGCTCATTGAGTGTCTTGTTCCATTTCTTGCGTCAACCCATTTCCAAGCAATAATTTAAATTTCCGCGCCTCTGTGTCAGGAATCTATCGGGATATCTGGATGATCCCTCTTCGAATCTGTCAACAAAATACATATCAATGTGTGACTTCGTCTCCCTGGATATGTACTGTAGGTCTTCAGAGCTCACATGCACAGATGTGTACAGTGCATTCGGAAGGTAATCAGACCCCTTGACTTTTTCCACATTTTGTTACGTTACAGCCTTATTCTAAAATGCATTGAATGGTTTTTTCCCCCTTGCCAATCTATACACAATACCCCATAATCACAAAGCAAAAACAGGTTTATATCACATATACATAAGTATTCAGACCCTTTACTCAGTACTTTGTTGAAGCACCTCTGGCAGAAATTACAGCCTCGAGTCCTCTAGGGTATGACGCTACAAGCTTGGCACACTGTATTTGGGGAGTTTCTCCCATTCTTCTCTGCAGATCCTCTTCAAGCTCTGTCAGGTTGGATGAGGAGCATTGCTGCACAGCTATTTTCAGGTATCTCCAGAGATGTTCAATGCTCAAGGACATTCAAAGACTTTACCCGAAGCCAATCCTGCGTTGTCTTGACTGTGTGCTTGGGGRCGTTGTCCTGTTGGAAGGTGAACCTTTGCCCCAGTCTGAGGTCCTGAGCACTTTGGAGCAGGTTTTCATCAAGGATCTCTCTGTACTTTGCTCRATTCATCTTTCTCTCGATCCTGACTAGTTGTCCATTCCCTGCTGCTTTAAAAACATCCCCACAGCATGATGCTTCACCAAAGGGATGGTGCCAGGTTTCCTCCAGACATTCTGGCCAAAGAGTTCAATCTTGGATTCATCAGACCAGAGAATCTTGTCTGAGTTCTTTATGTGCCTTTTTCTAACTCCATCTGGCCACAGTACCATAAAGGCCTGATAGGTGGAGTGCTGCAGAGATGGGAGAATCTTCCAGAGGGACAACCATCTCCACAGAGGAACTCTGGAGCTCTGTCAGAGTGACTATCGGGTTCTTGATCACCTCTCTGACCAAGGTTATTCTCCCCTGCTTGCTCWGTTTGGCTGGGCAGCCAGCTCTAGGAAAAGTCTTGGTGGTTCCAAACTTCTTCCATTTAAGAATGATGGAGGCCACTGTGTTCTTGGGGACCTTCAATGCTGCAGAAATGTTTTCTTACCCTTCCCCAGACCTGTGCCTCGACACAATCCTGTATCGGATCTCTACGGACAATTCCTTTGACCTTATGGTTTTTGCTCTGTCATGCGCTGTCAACTGTGGAACCTTAAATAGACAGGTGTGTGCCTTTCCAAATCATGTCRAATCAATTGAATTCACCACAGGTGGACTACAATCAAGTTGTAGAAACATGTCAAGGATGATCAATGGAAACACGATGCACCTGAGCGAAATTGAGTCTCATAGCAAAGGGTCTGAATACTTACGTCAATAAGATGGCGCCGGAGCAGAAGGAAGACGTTTTACGTGCCCCCAACCGATTGTGTTTTTTTGTTCGTTTATCTGCGTTGTTTGTAACTTATTTTCTTACTCATTTTGCACATATTGTTGTACATTTTGTACATATCGTCTCTTATGACCGAAAATACCTTKTAGACATCAGGACTGTTATTACTCACCACGGACTAACAGAATCCTTTTTCTTCTTTCACGACTCTGACGAGCCCGAGGCGGAGGATACACGGATCCCTTGGGAACAGGCCCCGAACCCRGTGATCTGCGTGAAGAGGAGGCAGAGAAAGAGAGGCTGGAGAGCTGGCTGCCTTCTGAGAATTCGGAGGCGATCAAAATAAATCCCCACTTCCCTCAATTCTGCTAGCAAACATACAATCTTTGGACAATAAATCTACGACTTACTGGAAATATCAAACTACCAACGGGACATTAAAAACTGTAACATCTTATGCTTCACGGAGTCGTGGCTGAACGACGACAATATCAACATACAGCTGGCTGGTTATACGATGTACCGGCAGGATAGAACAGCGGTGTCTGGTAAGACAAGGGGCGGCGGACTAAGTATTTTTGTAAATAACAGCTAGTGCACTATATCTAAGGAAGTCTCGAGCTATTGCTTGCCTGAGGTAGAGTATATCATGATAAGCTGTAGACCACACTACCTACCGAGAGAGTTCTCATCTGTATTCTTCGTAGCTGTTTACATACCACCTCAGTCAGACGTTGGCACTAAGATAGCATTGAATGAGCTGTATTCAGCCATTATCAAACAAGAAAGCGCTCACCCAGTGGCGGTGCACCTAGTAGCCGGGGACTAAAATGCATGGAAACTTAAATTAGTTTTACCTAATTTCTATCAGCATGTTAAATGTGCAACCAGAGTGAAAAAAACTCTGGGCCACCTTTACTCCACACACAGAGACACATACAAAGCTCTCCCTCGTTCTTCATTTGGCAAATCTGAACATAATTCTATCCTCGTGATTAGTTKGATTTGGGTATGTCATTTTAGGCGAAAATTGAAAAAAAGGGTCCGATCCTTAAGAGGTTGCCTGTGCCTAAGAACACTAAGGTAACCTGCCTAAATGACTACCGACTTGTAGCACTCACGTCTGTAGCCATGAAGTGCGTTGAAAGGCTGGTCATGGCTCACATCAACACCATCATCCCAGAAAACCTAGATCCACTCCAATTTGCATACCATCCCAACAGATCCACAGATAATGCAATCTATACTGCACACCACACTGCCCTTTCCCACCTGGAGAAAATCAACACCTATGTGAGAATGCTATTCATTGACTACAGCTCAGCGTTCAACAACATACTGCCCTCAAGGCTCATCACGAAGTTAAGGACCCTTGGAATAAACACCTCCCTCTGCAACTGGTTCCTGGACTTCCTGACGGGCCGCCCCCAGGTGGTAAGGATAGGTAGCAACACATTCGCCTCACTGATCCTCAACACGGGGCCCCTTAGGGGTGCGTGCTCTGCCCCCTCCTGTACTCCCTATTCACTCATGACTACACAGCCAYGAACGACTCCAACACCATCATTTTTTTTGCCAATGACACAACAGTTGCAGGCTTGATCACCGACAACAACGAGACAGCCTATAGGGAGGAGGTCAGAGACCTGACCGTGTGGTGCCAGAACAACAACCTCAAGACAAAGGAGATGATTGTGGACTACAGGAAAAAGAGGACCGAGCATGCCCACATTCTCATTGACGGTGCTGCAGTGGAGCAGGTTGAGAGCTTCAAGTTCCTTGGTGTCCACATCACCAACAAACTGACATGGTCCAAGCACATCAAGACAGTCGTGAAGCGGGCATGAGAAAACCTATTCCTCCCCAGGAGACCGACAAGATTTGGCATSMGTCCTCAGATCCTCAAAAGGTTATACAGCTACACCATCGAGAGCATCCTGACTGGTTGCATCACTGCCTGGTATGGTAACTGCTCGGCCTCCGACCGCAAGGCACTACAGAGGGTAGTGCGAACGGCCCAGTACATCACTGGGGCCAAGCTTCCTGCCATCCAGGACCTCTATATCAGGCGGTGTCGGAGGAAGGCCCTAGAAATTGTCAAAGACTCCAGCCACCCTGGAGTCATAGGCTGTTCTCTCTGCTACCGCACGGCATGCGGTACCGGTGTGCCAAGTCAGGTCCAAGAAGCTTCTAAACAGCTTCTACCCCCGCCATAAGACTCCTGAACATCTAGTCAAATGGCTACCCAGACTATTTGCATTGCCCCCCCTCCACACCACTGCCACTCTCTGATGTCATCTATGCATAGTCACTTTAATAACTCTACCTACATGTACATACCATCTCAACTAAACGGTACCTCCGCACATTGACTCTACCGGCACCCCCTGTATATATTGTTATTTTTTTCTGCTGCTCTTTAATTACTTGTTACTTTTATCTCTTATTCTTATCCGTATTTTTTTGAAACTGCACTGTTGGTTAGGGGCTCATAAGTAAGCATTTAATTGTAAGGTCTACACTTGTTGTATTCGGCGCATGTGACTAATAACATTTGATTTGATTTGATTTTTTAAATAGATTTGCAAAAAAAACATTTCAAAAACTTACTTTACTTTGTCATTGTGGGGTATTGTGTGTAGATTGTTGGGTATTGTGTGTAGATTTTTATTTAATCCATTTTAGAATAAGGCTGTAACTTAACAAAATTGTTTATTTGTGAAGTTCCACAAAGACATCGATTTGCTTAAGCTAACTCTGTCATCGTCTGACCCCCTTGGAATGTATAGTGGCACCGTTTGCAGTGATTACTCTAAGAAAACCAGGGAAGAGTCTGTAGTAGACATGTTTATGAGAGCCAGTAGACGGATGACCACTAACAATGGTGACTACTACTAGAGTAACTAGAGGAAATATTATTTTCGGTCACTTTACACTCTCAAGTAAGAGGGTCGTGAGCACGATATGCAGCCTTCCTGTGATTGTGGGAAATCACCGGCCAGAGGGTTTTTGTCTTTACTTGTAGTCATCAGGCGACTTAAGTATGTCCATCATATGGAGTCTCATAAAGGTGAAAAATGTATTGTGCATATAGACAACAAGATAAACTGCTAGTGGAAATCCACCCTGATAGAGAGTTGAAAGAGTTGAAATTCCATTGAAGTAAGCATAATCCTGACTTGAGAAGCGTGCAATTCAAACTTTAATGTAAATCCCAAATCAATCAGAAGTGGTTTAAATGACACCTCCTTCTCTGTTGTACTTTGAAGAGAAACTAGTGCAGTGCTTTGAAGAACTGTAGTGTAAACTTGGCATGACAATGCAAATTAAACAATCCTTCATTATTCATCAAATCATTGCTTGGACAAAGTTGGTTTGAATTCTGTATATAAACCAACAAGGAAACATTGAGTTTACATTTATTCAAGTAAGGGTAAGTACTGTATATTCCCTTGGACACACCAACAACAATAAATTGGCCTAATATTCAATCTCCTGCATGTATTTAGATAGGACAGCTCCATAAACAAGGCAGGAATTATTTAGAAATGTTTTCTTGCTCCTTTGCCCTTAGCTTGGAAATGAAGTCCATTAAGATGCTAAAATCACAGTAATGGGGATCACGGAGCAGATCGAGACCGCAGCTGTTTATCCTCATAGACCTACCAAGCTTGAGGAGAGACCTACCAAGCTTGAGGACAGATCTACCAAGCTTGAGGAGAGACCTACCAAGCTTGAGGACAGATCTACCAAGGTTGAGGAGAGACCTATCAAGCTTGAGGATAGACCTACCAAGCTTGGAGAGAGACCTACCAAGCTTGAGGATGGACCTACCAAGTTTGAAGAGAGACCTACCAAGCTTGAGGATGGTCTACCAAGTTTGAAGAGAGACCTACCAAGCTTGAGGATGGACCTACCAAGTTTGAAGAGAGACCTACCAAGCTTGAGGATGGACCTACTAGGCTTGCGGACAGACCTATCAAGCTTGAGAATGGACCTACCAAGCTTGAGGACGGACTTATCAAGCTTGAGGATGGACCTACCAAGCCTGAGGAGAGACCTACCAAGCTTGAGGAGAAACCAACCAAGCTTGTGGACAGAACTATCAAGCTTGAGGACAGACCTACCAAGCTTGAGGACTGACCTACTAGCTTGCGGACAGACCTATCAAGCTTGAGAAATGGACCTACAAGCTTGCAGGACGGACTTATCAAGCTTGATGGAACCTACCAAGCCTGAGGAGAGACCTACCAAGCTTGAGGAGAAACCAACCAAGCTTGTGGACAGAATATCAATTGGGCAGGACCTACAAGCTTGAGGACAGACCTACCAAGCTTGAGGACAGAACTACCAAGCTTTAGGACAGACCTACCAAGCTGAGGACACGACCTACCAAGCTTGGCAGGACAACCTACCAAGCCTCGAGAGGCAAACCAAGCTTGAGGAGAAACCCAACCAAGCTTGTGGACAGACCTACCAAGCTGGAGAGAGACCCTACCTAGCTTGTGGATAGACTCACCAAGCTTGAGGATGGACCTTACCAAGCCTGAGAGACCAAAAGTGAGGACGACCTACCAAGCTTTGGACAGACTTACCAAGTTGAGGACAGCACTTCCAAGGTGAGGAGAGAACCTAACCAAGCTTGTGATAGACTCACCAAGCTTGAGGATGGACCTACCAAGGCCTGAGGAGAGCCAACCAAGCTTGGACAGACCTATCAAGCTTAGGAGACAGACATTGCAAGCTTGAGGACAGACCTACCAAGCTTGAGGACAGACCTACCAAGCTTGAGGACAGACCTACCAAGCTTGAGGACAGACCTACCAAGCTTGAGGACAGACTTACCAAGCTTGAGGAGAGACAAACCAATCTTGAACAATGATTAAATGTCAGTTCACCCTTTAACTGTCCAGCAGGATATTCCAAAGGCCAGATGGTGGTGCGCCTCAAATCATCTTCTTCAGTAGGAAAATGTTTTTGCTTCACCTTCTTTTTACTGTCCCACAGGATATTCCAACTATTACTTACCAAGCTTAAACAAGGAAAATTTATTGAATCAAATGTCAGTTCGCCTTTTAACTGTCCCACAGGAAAGTCCAAACGTCAGATGATGGTGCCCCTTCGAATCATCTTCCCCCAGTAGGAACATCTGTGTGGCTCTTATTAACTTTAGTATTACATGTGATTGTGAAACACTTCCTTGAAAATCGCAGAGAGATAGAGATGAACATAAAATGGGAGAGCCTCAGCTGTGGTTTTCATGGAATGGTTCTGGATTTGTTGGATCCTCAAATATATGAGAATGTTGATGTCTTGTCATGTTATGACGTTGTGTCCAGGTTCCAAGTCCTCAAAGATATTAGAATGTTGCAGTCTAGTCATGTTGTGATGTTGTTTCCAGTTTCTAACGTTGGGTCAGTGTTGAATGGTTTGTTGACTGGCTCCCCAGCTGGTGCCCTATTGTTAAGGAAAGAAATGCTAGAAATATTATCTATTTCTCAACAGATTTCAACAGATCGTTGTTAACCTTGCTGCTATTCACACGTTTTATGAATATGTCTATATTAAAGCAGTCACTCGTACAATGAAAACATCAACAATTTCCTAGTACAGCAGAAATAGTATTTCTACAAAGAATGGTCGGTATAATTGACAATACTATAAAAGGTGTTTTTTTGGGAAGCAGTGTAATTTATTGAAGAGCTTCTCCAGAAATGCATAATAGTTCTGTGTTCTTTATTCACCACTGTGGTACTGACTGCATTATACACGGGAATGAGTCAAGGTAACAATGACTAACCGGGCCTGTCAATCCACTTCGAACTGCACAAGTAGCATATAACAATGTTTAAACTATTGACTGGTTATGTCGCCCACATTTAGAAGCACTCTATATAGATGTTGATGTCTTTCGGAAATAGCTCACCCCCACCACCCCTTATGCAAGTTGAACACAGGAGCTTAGTGGTACCTTAATTGGGGAGAACGGCTTGTGGTGATGACTGGAGTGGAATCAGTTGAATGGTATCAAATACATCAAACGCATGGTTTCCATAAATATCTGGAGAAAGGTTTGAACCCTTGGTGTTATTTGGCCTTTTAACCGAAACTGGGTCACTGAAACATTTGGTGTATTTGTAGAGCACAAAGTATTTTGTATAATTTACCTTTTGTGGTTCTGTGTCTGTGTGTTGGTTAAACCCTGGACATTGCCTAAGATACAGGATATATTGGAGCTTATTTATAAAACTGAATATAGCTACTGTATAGTTACATCTTTATTTCTATGAAGATATGATTGATGGATGCATCTGATTATATAAATATTAATACATTATAAATACATATATGTTTATTATGTCATATTGTAAATATGTACCTACTGCCATTTTTATTATTGCATTATAAAACTGTCAGGTTTAAACAAAGTTTAAGTCTTTATTAAACTTTTCAATTTGTTGAAAATTACAATCGTGCGTAGTATAAAATGAAAGAAATAAAATAATGATGAGTGATGAACATGACAGCGTTTCTAGATTGTAGTCAGCATCCACTGGGAGAACTAGATCCCTTCATTCGCTGGAACTCACTGTGACGCCTGCCAAAAACCACACATCACTGACGTTCAAGGTCAACAGAGTACACGGGGGGGTGGTGGTTCAGTGGCGACAAAGATACAGTCCAGCAGCCTGTGGGATGTGCATCATCACAACGGAGGATATATCCTAAGAGTTATATTACCCATTCCGTGAAGTACAGTCCCCTGCCAAGCTTTATAAAAGGTGCCAACTGACAGGGTTTCTTCGGTTACCGTTACCCAGACTCCTGCTAATGGGGAGTAGAATTTGTGTGTGGCTCAGCAGTTCTCTTCAGTTCCAGGGCCATCCTAGTGTCATATTCCCAAGACACTTGGTGGAAAAGGGTCACATATTAAATGTATCCCTCAACATAACATTGATCATCTTTGAGGTAAGCACCGTTGTAAAAGAACATAGAAAGCAGTTAAAAACAGTAATATAATATTTGACCTTTTGTCATAGCATCTCTATGGCACTGTCTGAACGAGATTGGTTTGCACTGTCAAAGGACTGATAAAACATCTATCGAACCCATTAAATGCAATATATTTTCCACTCAGTTTTCATTGTAATGARGCCCACTCAGTATCAAAGTTCCATGCTGCAAAGCAGTGACTTGCCAACAAAGTACAAATCTAGTTCAGCAAACAGAAATTATTTATTCGACTTGAAGCTCCCAAGGCATTCAATGTATACACGTCAAGTCCGTGACCTGTGGTTGCTCCACTGACTAGAGTATGCATATGAAAGATGAACCCAGCCCTTGTAGGGCTGCCTAATGCAGGAAGTGTCGGAATCATCATGCCATAAGGATTCACGGGGAAATAAATGAATACTCATCCCATTACAGCGTGTGATGACATCAACCCTCCCCTTGGAAGCTCCATTGGAATGCGTGTTTGTCTAAACTTTGGTTGAAAGAGAAGACAAGAATCATTTTCATATTTCTTATAACAATGGCCCTAATCTACCCAGTACACATTGTATCTCTTTCCGGGTGCAATATGCTGACACTGAAATGAACTTGGACTGAGTCAGCTGAAATGTTTCATTTGGTCCAATAAAGTCAGAAAACATGCCTATTAATAAAACAAATTGTGCAACTACTGCACTATTGGTGATGTGTAGCCATTTCCAAATGCCCATATTGACTTCCATATTGGTCAACAGCAAGCAGAGAGWTGCCATACAGATGTAGGATCTTAAGTTGAGCCCGTGTGTTTCAGCAGGAAAATATTATATAATATTATTATAATTAATGGACATTTTTGTAGGGGTTGATCGATTTTTTGTTAGGGCAAATCAAGGCTAAAATTTAAAAGTGAAAATTATAAAGTTGCTCGGCAACAAAAGATTGATCAAATTAAGATCCTGCATCTGTAGTAGGCAGTCCATGGTCCTGGGTGTTGTGCTGACACTAAAGCTTCATCAGATGAATGGAGAAATGTACTCTAGGCCAAAGTGGCCTCCCAATAGCCTTTAATTCCGAGGCTCCCCTTCTTTTTTTTTATAAGCTTTAACATTGCAGATACAGTAGATTGTGGCTTCCATCAATGTAATTGTCTGCTACGTACATTTCTAATCCCCCAAATACAGTATATGTTTTTGTTAATATATATTTAAAATATATATATATGTATTAATATATTTTCCTTTATTATTTTCCCCTAGCCCTACCACCCCTAAACTAATTGGAGTAAACGAATGGACAGCAACACTTAGGCTTCTACACACAGCCTATACACTATATAGATTTTACGGACACAGTATATTTTACCAAAGTTACATTTGMTTTGTTTTTAGTCTCATCCTTCAGCTACCTTCAACCTCTCCCATCTATTTCTGAAGACCATCCAGTTTTGATTTCTATTTGCCATATACAGAGCATTCGGAAAGTATTCAGACACCTTGACTTTTTCACATTTTGTTACGTGACAGCCTTGTTCTAAAATGTATWAAWWAWWTTTTTTACCTCAACAATCTACACACAATACCCCATAATGACAAAGCAAAAACCGGATTACATATATATWTTTTTCAAATGTATTAAATTAATAATAAACAGAAACATCACATTTACATAAGTATTCAGACCCTTTGGCAGCGATTACAGCTCTAGTCTTCTTGGGTATGACGCTACAATCTTGGCACACATGTATTTGGGGAGTTWCTCCCATTCTTCTCTGCAGATCCTCTCAAGCTCTGTCAGGTTGGATGGGGAGCATCGCTGCACAGCTATTTTCAGATCTCTCCAGATATGTTTTTTGGGGTTAAAGTCGGGCTCTGGCTATGTGCTCAGSGTTGTTGTCCTGTTGGAAGGTGAACCTTCATTCCAGTCTGAGGTCGTYAGTGYTCTGGAGCAGGTTTTCATCAAGGATCTCTCTGTACTTTGCTCTGTTCATCTTTCCCTCAATCCTAACTWGTCTCCCAGTCCCTGCTGTTGAAAAACATGTGCCTTTTACTGAGGAGTGGCTTCCATCTGGCCACTCTACCATAAATGCCTGATTGGTGGAATACTGCAGAGATGGTTGTCCTTCTGGAAGGTTCTCCCATCTCCACAGAGGAACTCTGGAGCTCTGTCAGAGTGACCATTGGGTTCTTGTTCACCTCTCTGACCAAAGCCCTTCTCCACTGAATGCTCAGTTTGGCCTGGCGGCCAGCTCTAAAAAGAATCTMGGTGGCTACAAACTTCTTCCATTTCAGACTGATGGAGGCCACTGTGTTCTTGGGGACCTTCAATGCTGCAAACATTTTTGGGTACCCTTCCTCAGATCTGTTCCTCAACACAATCTTGTCTCAGAGCTCTACGGACAATTGCTTCAACCTCATGGCTTGGTTTTTAATCTGACATGCAGTCAGATCAATTGAATTTTATTTTCCACAGGTCGACTCCAATCAAGTTTTATAAACATCTCAAGGATGATAATTTGAAACAGGATGCACCTGAGCTAAAAAAAAAATATTTTATACATTTGCAAAAATGTTAATACATTTAAAATGTTTTCGCTTTCTCATTATGGTGTATTGTGTGTAGATTGATGAGGAATACAATTAATTTCATCAATTTTTGTATAAGGCTGTAATGTAACAAAATGTGGAAAAAGRGAAGGGGTCTGAATACATTCTGAATGCACTGTATTTTTCAACTGTTCTGTGATGATTCACAAAAGATCTGAACCTTTCTATTGTCATAATTTCTACAGGTAGCAAATTAAAGATACAACATTTTTGCTAAGTGTATTATTATATTATTTATAGATTGACTATGACTTTTAAAATCACCCAACAGTGCTATTTGCAGACTCCAGGTAAATGTTGCAATTCTACAGCCATTCCTGAACCTGAGACCAAATTCAAGCTACAGTACATATGAACAGTACCAAAACAAATTATATCATGTTTCTGTGTCTTTGCAGCAAAATCTGCAGAGCTGGAATTGTTATATCCCCCATATACAGTTGAAGTCGGAAGCTTACATACACTTAGGTTGCAGTCATTAAAACACATGTTTTAATCACTCCACAAATTTCTTGTTAACAAACTATAGTTTTGACAAGTCGGTTAGGACACTATCTACTTTGTGCATGACACAAGTAATCTTTCCAACAATTGTTTAAAGAGATTATTTCACTTATAATTCACTGTATCACAATTCCAGTGGGTCAGAAGTTTACATACACTAAGTTGACTGTGCCTTTAAATAGCATAGAAAATTCCAGAAAATTATGTCATGGCTTTGGAAGCTTCTGTTAGGTTAATTGACATCATTTGAGTCAAGTGGAGGTGTACCTGTGGATGTATTTCAAGGCCTACCTTCAAARTCAGTGCCTCTTTGCTTGACATCTGTCACCGCCGTTGTAAGGAGGAGACTAAGGCGCAGCGTGATAAGCATACATTCTTCTTTATTTAAAGAATGAACACTGAACAAAACAAACAAAATAACAAAACGAACCGTGAAGCTAATATGGCTAGTGAAGACAGGCAACTAAACATAGAATAAGAACCCACAAAACCAAAAGGGAACATGGCAACCTAAATATGATCCCCAATCAGAGACAACGATAAACAGCTGCCTCTGATTGGGAACCAATTCAGGCCACCATAGACATACATATGCCTAGACTTACCAACACCCCTAGACATACTAAAAACCCTAGACAATACAAAACAAGCATACCCACCCTCGTCACACCCTGACCTGACCAAAATAATAAAGAAAACATAGATAACTAAGGTCAGGGCGTTACAACATCATGGGAAAATCAAAAGAAATCAGCCAAGACCTCAGAAAATAAATTGTAGACCTCCACAAGTCTGGTTCATCCAGCAATTTCCAAACGCCTGAAGGTACCACGTTCATCTGTACAAACAATAGTACGCAAGTATAAACACCATGGGACCATGCAGCCGTCATACCGCTCAGGAAGGAGATGCATTCTGTCTCCTAGAGATTAACGTACTTTGGTGCGAAAAGTGCAAATCACTCCCAGAACAACAGCAAAGGACCGTGTGAAGATGCTGGAGGAAACAGGTACAAAAGTTATCCTATCCACAGTAAAACGAGTCCTTTATCGACATAACCTGAAAGGCCGCTCAGCAAGGAAGAAGCCACTGCTCCAAAACAGCCATAAAAAAGCCAGACTTGTAACGGCAGATTTCCTCCTCTTCGTCTGAAGAGGAGYTGTAGCAGGGATRGGACCAAAACGCAGCGTGGTAAGTGTCCATGTTTTAATAGAAACAACTGAACATGACACAATACAAAATAACAAAGAGAATCTAACCAAAAACAGTCCCGTGTGGCACAAACACTGACACAGGAAACAAACACCCACAAACCTACAGTGAAAACAGGCTACCTAAATATGGTTCCCAATCAGAGACAATGAATGACAGCTGCCTCTGATTGAGAACCATATCAGGCCAAACTAGAACACCCCACATAGAAACAGACAACATAGATAATACCCACCCAACTCACGCCCTGACCAACAAAATAAAGACAAAACAAAGTAAATAAGGTCAGAAACGTGACAAGACTACGGTTTGCAACTGCACATGGGGACAAATATCGTACATTTTGGAGAAATTTCCACTGGTCTGATGAAAAAAAAATAGAACTGTTTGGCCATAATGACCATCGTTATGTTCGGAGGAAAAAGGTGGAGGCTTGCAAGCCGAAGAACACCATCCCAACCGTGAAGCACGGGGGTGGCAGCATCATGTTGTGGTGTTGCTTTGCTGCAGGAGGGACTGGTGCACTTCACAAAATAGATGGCATCATGAGGCAGGAACATTATGTGGACATATTGAAGCAACATCTCAAGACATCAGTCAGGAAGTTAAAGCTTGGTCACAAATGGGTCTTCCAAATGGACAATGACCCCAAGCATACTTCCAAAGCTGTGGCAAAATGTCTTAAGGACAACAAAGTCAAGCTATTGGAGTGGCCATCACAAAGCCCTGACCTCAATCCTATAGAAAATGTGTATGGCAGAACTGGAAAAGAGTGTGCGAGCGAGGAGGACTACAAACCTGACTCCGTTACACCAGCTCTGTCAGGAGGAATTGGACAAAATTCACCCAACTTATTGTGGGAAGCTTGTGGAAGGCTACCTGAAAAGTTTGATCCAAGTTAAACAATTTAAAGGCAATGCAACCAAATACTAATTGAGTGRATGTAAACTTCTGACCCACTGGGAATGTGATGAAATAAAAAAAAGCCGAAATAAATCATTCTCTCTACTATTATTCTGACATTTCACATTCTTAAATAAAGTGGTGATCCTAACTGACCCAAGACAGCGAWTTTTTACTCAGATTAAATGTCAGGAATTGTGAAAAACTGAGTTTAAATGTATTTGGCTTAGGTGTATGTAAACTTCCGACTTCAACTGTATATATATTACTTTATATTTGTTGCAAAAATGTTGAATAATAATTTTAATTGTATAACTCTAAGTTTTGAATCTAGGGTTGTTTTGTGTATCAAAAATCTCTTCCCAAKTATTTTGCAATCTATAAGGCACAGCTGTCAATTTTTTGGTCCTTAAAGGAAACTTATTTATCACAATTTTCTTCAAACAATTTTGGCCTTTAATGTAGGGCTGAGGCTACCCTTTTTTCCGGCTCTTTTCCTTCATCTAACATCAGAGACTTGGGCCTAGATTAAATCCGTGTCGTGGAAGATCTGCGCTATCGGGCAATTGAAATTTAAAGGCAATGTTCCACATTTGCAGAGACTGCATTCACGATACACACTGCATATGCAGTATACAGATTATTCTAGCCCTTGGACAGGTGAAAGCATATTCCTGGAAGGCATCCTTCATATTGCTTTCCATGTTTTTAAATCTTTGTCAATGAAGGAGTGGAGAAAAAGAGCACAGTACAGGATCCTTGGTTTGATCCACTGCTGGCTTTAGGTCATTCTGGTTGCCTCCCATTCTGGGCTTGATTTGAGTGGCTTCCCTTTTCAGTTAGGTGTTCATCCGAAGAAGTTTCCACCTCTAGGAACAAAATGTAATCTTTGTCTATTTCCTGCCATTGTTCTGCCCCTGCCCAATACACCTAGGCTCTGGGAAAGGGTGGAATGTGGGAGCACACAGTTTCCTGTCTGGTTGTGGAGATCCTGCCAAACATCATAATGGGGCAGTGGTGGGCCCAAGGATGAACCTTGACCTCTCATACCTAAAGAGCCGTTTTAGATGCCATGTTATTTCTCAGGCCTGGTCAAACCGGAGTCAGGCAACACAGTAGTCTTCTAGAATATTTTATTATCGTTATTACATTTGCAATTGACTGTATGTGAAAATCCAAGGTTTCAAAAATAGATACCTCATAGCTTTATCTGAAATGTTAAATTGAACTATGCCTAGACTAGCGCGACATGCACCAACTAACACTTGGATAGCAGAAAACCATGACCACTGATTACATTTTGTGGGCTATTATCAGTGAATGCAATGGAAACATGAGTTGAGGACTACAAAGGTGAGGTAGGGCYAGGACCAAATGGAAAATCTAACAGCACTGAGGTGGAGGTCAGAGAGCTMTCGCTAGACAACACATTCTCTGTGAAAGTGTTCCTGAATTCCTGCACACCAAGGGTGTGGTGGCTGAGTGAAGGAGGCTGCCCAGTGTCCTCAAGGAGTTAGCAGTTACAAGGGATTGGGCAGGAAGGATAAGGAGGAGCTGACGGGGAAAATAGGCCATTTACAGAGTCATTCTGAGCTTACTCCCCTCTCCTTTACAGTGTAAAGCTTCGCCTTACGTGAGGCTGAGGTTGTCCTAAAATGTGGACCGTACCCCCCCCCCCCTCGCTTAGCAAGAGTCCAGTATGGCTGCCAAGCCATCCCTAAGGTAATGTGCATAACAGAGAGCGACCTGGGATTTGCACAACATCTGCCCTAAGGGTTAGGTATTTACAATATGCTACAGTGCAACAGGGAACTGAGTGAAGAGTGTTCTGTGGAGCAAGAAATTGCTGTCCCCCACCCCTCCCTTTTGTAGTATCACATCAACTGGGGAAGGGGAATGAAGAGGGGTGGGTTGGGTTTGTGTTAACCGAAATTAGCCGTCCCAGTGGTTTGTGGTGGGAAGGCCCAATGGAAACTTCTTACATGTGGCAAGATTAATCTGTCTGTGACCATTTGGAACGGAGCGACCACTGCTCCCATTTGTCCTTCTTTTCTTAGAACAACGATGGGCTCAGTGGCACTCTCTGTCATTCTGCTTGCGCTGTCAGTGTCTGTGTTTTAACCGTTTTTTCCCCATTCACAGCCAGAGTGAACATGCCTGCCAATGTGTCCAGATTCAGTCACTTATGAGGAAGACCTCAGTGAACCTCCCCATTCCACCACCACCATCAAATTATGTTATCCTCCATGATGTTATCCTCCATAATGTTTTCCTCTATGGCGTTATCCTCCATGACCACCAACCATGATGTTATCCTCCATGGTGTTATCCTCCATGATGTTATCATCCATGATTTTATTCTCCATGGTGTTATCCTCCATTATGTTATCATCCATGGTGTTATCCTCTGTCATGTTATCCTCCATGATTTTATCCTACGTGATGATATCCTCCATGTCCACCACACATGATGTTATCCTCCATGAGGTTATCCTTCATGGTGTTATCCTCCATGTCCACCACTCATGATGTTATCCTCCATGAGGTTATCCTTCATGGTGTTATCCTTCATGGTGTTATCCTCCATGATGTTATCCTCCATGATATTATCATCCATTGCCACACTATGTTATCCTCCATGGTGTTATCCTCCATGGTCTTAAAGTCCATGATGTTATCCTCCATGAGGTTATCATCCATGATGTTACCCTCCATGATGTTACCCTCCATGGTGTTATCCTTCATGGTGTTATCCTTCATGATGTTATCCTCCATGATGTTATCCCCCATGATATTATCATCCATGGCCAAATTATGTTATCCTCCATGGTCTTAAAGTCAATGTTGTTATCCTCCATGATGTTATCCTGCATGATATTATATTCCATGATGTTCTCCTCCATGGTGTTATCTTCAATGATGTTATATTCCATGATGTCATCCTCCATAATGTTATCCTCCATAGTGTTATCTCCACGATGTTATCCTCCATGATGTTATCTTCCATGGTGTTATCTTCCATGATGTTATATTCCATGATGTCATCCTCCATAATGTTATCCTCCACGATGTTATCCTCCATGATGTTATCCTCCATGATGTTATCTCCATGGTGTTATCTTCCATGATGTTATATTCCATGATGTCATCCTCCATAATGTTATCCTCCAAGATGTTATCATCCACGATGTTATCCTCCACGATGTTATCCTCCATGATGTTATCCTCATGGTGTTATCGTCCATGGTCTTATCCTCCATGATGTTATCATCCCACGATGTTATTCTACATGATGTTATCCTCCATGGTGTTATCCTCTGTCATGTTATCCTCCATGAGGTTATCCTGCTGATGATATCCTCCATGTCCACCACACATGATGTTATCCTCCATGAGGTTATCCTGCATGATGATATCCTCCATGTCCCACACTCTGATGTTATCCTCCATGAGGTTATCCTTCATGGTGTTATCCTTCATGGTGTTATCCTCCATAATGTTATCCTCCATGATGTTATCCTCTGTCATGTTATCCTCCATGAGGTTATCCTGCATGATGATATCCTCCATGTCCACCACACATGATGTTATCCTCCATAGGTTATCCTGCATGATGATATCCTCATGTCCACCACACATGATGTTATCATCCATGAGGTTATCCTCATGGTGTTATCCTTCATGGTGTTATCCTCCATATATGTTATCCTCATGATGTTATCCTCCATGATGTTATCATCCATGGCCACACTATGTTATCCTCGCATGGTGTTATCCTCCATGGTCTTAAATTCCATGATGTTTCCTCCATGATGTTGTCCTGCATGATGTTATCTCCATGTCCACCACTCATGATGTTATCCCCCATGAGGTTATCATCCATGATGTTACCCTCCATGGTGTTATCCTTCATGGTGTTATCCTTCATAGTGTTATCCTTCATGATGTTATCCTCCATGATGTTATCCCCCATGATATTATCAGCCATGGCCACATTATGTTATCCTCCATGGTCTTAAAGTCCATGTTGTTATCCTCCATGATGTTGTCCTGCATGATGTTATCCTGCACYATGTTATATTCCATGATGTTCTCCTCCATGGTGTTATCTTCAATGATGTTACGTATATTCCATGTCATCCTCCATAATGTTATCCTCCATAGTGTTATCCTCCACGATGTTATCAGTTGTTAATGCGAGTGTAGTGAAATGCATGTCCTTCTAGTTCCGACAGTGCACTAATATCTAACAAGTAATCTAACAATTCCCCAACAACTACCTAATACACACAAATCTACAGGGATGGAATAAGAATATGTACATATAAATATATGGATGAGCGATGGCCGAGCGGCTTAGGCAAGGTGCAATAGGTACAGTATATGGTACAGTATATACATATGAGATTAGTAATATAAGATATGTTAACATTATTAAAGTGACATTGTTTAAAGTGACTAGCGATCCATTTATTAAAGTAGCCAGTGATATGAGTCTCTATGTAGGCAGCAGCCTCTCTGAGTTAGTGATTGCTGTTAAGCAGTTTGATGGCCTTGAGATAGAAGCTGTTTTTCAGTCTCATGGTCCCAGATTTGATGCACCTGTACTGACCTCACCTTCTGGATGGTAGCGGGGTTAACAGGCAGTGGCTCGGGTGGTTGTTGTCCTTGATGATCTTTATGGCCTTCCTGTGACATCGGGTGCTGTAGGTGTCTTAGAGGGCAGGTTGTTTGCCCACGGTGATGCGTTATGCAGCCCTCTGGAGGGCCTTGCGGTTGAGTGGTACAGTTGCCATACCAGGCGGTGATACAGCCTGACAAGATGCTCTCGATTGTGCATCTGTAAACGTTTGGCAGGGTTTTAGGTGTTATCCTCCATTATGTTTTCCTCCATGACTACCACCCATGATGTTATACTGCATGGTATTATCCTCAATTATGTTATCATCCATGACAGGGCATTGCAGACTGAGAAGTGCAAGAGTCTTGAAGAGGCTTGAATCCCCTTTCCTTCTCTTTCCTCCTTTCCTTCTCTTGCCCCCTTGTCTGGGGCCGACACGTAAGTGTCACATAAAAACTGTGATATTATCAAGAGCAGTTATTTTAAATAATGTCATTCACCTGCAAGAAGAGCTCAGATGTGCGAGTGGCTTTTTGAATTCGTTATCTGGGGGTTTTGCGAGGAACACTTGACGCATTTTTTCTTTAAAATCATTCAAAGAAAATAGAATGACACAGATTAATCTGGAATGACAGGAATCGTGTCCAGAGGATGACACAGAGGAGGGGGAATCTGGAATCAAGCTTAGTTTCCTGAGGATGACACAGAGGAATCTGGAATCAAACAAGTCTAGTGAACCTGCGGGGGATAAGCCAGCTGAGTCTCTGTGCTGTGCCAAATGAAGCCTGAGACAGAAAGAGCCTCATTAGTAGGCCAGAGCTATTTCTAGATGAATAAAGTTGGAAGAGAAGGGCGGAAAATACTGTCAGAGCAGGGATAATAATTGCACAGAGCAGCAGGATCGCACTTCTCATAATTTAAAATGTTATTTGATTTAATGAGACAGGGGACTGAACTAGTGCCAGTTCAATATCAAAAGCATTAATGAAATGAAAACCTTGAGGAATTGGGATTTCTTTACTCATTAAGAACATAAGCACTTTGCTACACCTGCCATAACACCTGCAAAATCTGTGTACACGACCACTACACTTAAATTTTATTAGATTTTGATTTAAGGCTGTGTTTTCTATATCATGGCCAATTGTTGATGTTTTCTTAGGTAATTATAGGTAATAATACTAAGATACTAAAACCTTTATTGGAGCAGTGGTTATCAGGTCRACCTACAGGCTGGGAGACCCGGGTTTGAACCCACAAAGGCATGTTACACTGTCGTTGTTCCTACAGTACTTATTGTATGGGAGTCCAAAATCTCCTTCTTTCACATGTGAACTAGTCACAGTTCATTTAATGMGATTTCTATACAGCTTTAGAGGGAGTGTAAGCAGATATAAATTGCCCTCTGTAATAGTCTCCAGAGAAGATGGCTGCTGACCGGGAGAGGGAGAGAGAGAGGGAGAGGCCCTTCACTTCTCTGCCCACCGGCTACATTCCCAGAATGTTCTCTGTGATCTTTGGCTACATTCTCTAAATGTTTTCCATTATCTTTTGATTCTCTGAATGGTTCTCCATGATTTTTGTTCTCCAACATTCTCCAACATTGTTCTCCAACATTCACTCCAATGTTCTCCAACATTGCTCAGAATGTTCTTCCTGATCTTTGGCTATGTTCTTGAATGTTATCCATGATTTTTTACTACATTTTCTCTGAATGTTTGCTTTGTTCACCTTTGGTTATGTTCTCTGAATATTGTCCGATCGTTGGCTAGGTTTTTGGATTGTTCTCAGAATGTTCTCCATGATCGTTGGCTATGTTTTTGGATTGTTCTCAGAATGTTGTCCATAATCGTTGGCTAGGTTTTGGATTCTTCTCAGAATGTTGTCCATGATCGTTGGCTATGTTTTTGGATTGTTCTCAGAATGTTGTGTCCATTGATCGTTGGTGCTATGTTTTTTGGATTGTTCTC
>NC_036839.1:41879042-41887933 GCF_002910315.2 Salvelinus sp. IW2-2015 | reverse complement strand
GATTGTTCTCTGAATGTTCTCCATGATTTTAGTTAAGTTCCCTGAATGTTCTGTTAATATGAATGACTAATAAATGAGGTCACTTCTCATAGATGTTATCCAAGTTACAACATTCTGGGAGCATTCAATAAATTCAGTAGTGACCCGTCATTCAGGGCAGGTGAGGCAGAGCCTGTTTTGAGCCCAACATTTTTAGCAAAAAATAAATAAAAATTCATCATATTTTGGCATTAATAKGTGTCACATATCAGTTTGCAAACAATGAAAAACATCTAAATAAATAATTGAGTTAATAAAGCCTCCAAAACAAACATGGTCTCTTTTTTGCTTTCTTGAGTAAGGCAGCTCCACAATGCAGGTGTTTCAGCCTAGCTCAGTGCTTATTGTGGTGGTGGTTGTGGGGCAGCTAGCGGAAAATACGGAGGTAATGTTAGTGGTTGGTATTGTTCTCTAGTTGCGCTGTGATTGGCTCAGTGTTCTGTCACTCATGGGACACTAAGTCACTGCCAAATCTAAGGGTAGAGCTACAAAATTCAAGCCTCTTGGGTGCTGCCATAGAGTTACATTAGYTGTGCCCATCCAAGAAGGATCAAGGTCATTGGCCACAGATAAAATGACAGCAAATCACGTTATATCTACAGTAGCTTTGATTGGACTGATCATGTCAACATCATACTTTCAAAATCTTAGCTAGCAGTCATCATAATGAATCAAGTCAACAATCTACCCGCAAATACTTTTTAATCCTTGTCATATGAAGATAAATAATGAAGAGATATTATAGAGAAAATGTATCGATGCTCATCGGCCATTGGACATGAACATTACACAGCAAGTTGGAAATCGCAAATTCAACAATGAGAGGATTGGAAGGAATCAGTGGCTAACTGAAAGCATTTCAAAGCATCACTAGCCTGCTATTCAGTGGAGTGGGTGTGTGGTTACAATATTGGGTTTAAGGGTCTCTTTTCCAAGCTTAAAATGATCAACATTCAACATTAGCCTTGCTGAAATCCAGCATGATTTCTGCCGTGATCAAAACAACTGTTAACTCGGAACTAGGAAATCGGACTTCAGTGAGTTCAAGACAACTGGGAACTCTGGAAAAAATGAGCTCCAACTGGCAAAATACGTTTTGAATGGTCATCCAACTCTGAATTGTTAGTCGGAACTCGGGCCTCTTTCTAGAGTAAGACTCAAAGATCACTGATGTCATCATTATTCAACCWTGCTTTTTTCCCGAGTTCCCAGTTGTCTGGAGAATAACAGACTTTGATGACAAAGTTTGATGACAAAATCTGCCCACGAAGGACTGCCGCGCAACCTTCCTGTTCAAGTGAGCACAACAAGGTGAGTCCAAAAATGTATTYTATGCTGCTGCAAAAATGATGTAATATGCCAGGGAGATAAGTATACTGTAGCTYAGAAAGTTATGCCTACTGTTCTGACTTGGTGGTGCACATCATCAAATGTTGTAAGGCCTTTCATTGTCTGCTTATTTGCCACCTTTTTTTATCCTACGGTTCTGACTTGGTGTACAGGGAGAATATTGTAAGAACGGCCCATGTTCTGAATTCTGTTGCTGTACATTTCAAAAGTTCTGAACAAATAGTTATATTGACTATGTCCTTCCTAGCTCGCTCATTAATGTATTAATTTTTGTATGTTTGTTTATTCCATGTGTAACTCTGTGTTGTTGTATGTGTCGAACGTGCTTGTGCTTTATCTTGGCCATGTGCAGTTGTAAATGAGAACTTCTTCTCAACTAGCCTACTGGTTAATTAACGGTGAAAAAAAAGAATAATGAAATTACGGATTTCCTCTTATTCGCTCGTCATCCCTTTATGCCATAGTTTGTACATCTCAATTAGAAACCACATTTGTTTAAGCAATCAGCCATAAGCTATGTTTTTTTAAAAGGCAGTAAATGAGGCTGAATGTACTGTTCGCTGGCAGACAAGGCTCCGCTGATAGCCAGGTGTAGCAGTGGTAAGGTGTTGGGACTGGTGTTGGGACTCTGCTGGTGGGACAGCTTTATGTAGGCTAACCGTAGGTGGGCAACGTTTGTCACCTTATAGTGCATTAATGTACTGTTTAGTGTTGTGTAGTGGCTTTGCTGGCATGCATCCCCCCAAATGTGTTTGCCCCACCATATTTACATGCTAAATCAAATCAAATCAAGTTTATTTTATATAGCCCTTCGTACATCAGCTAAATCTCAAAGTGCTGTACAGAAACCCAGCCTAAAACCCCAAACAGCAAGCAATGCAGGTGTAGAAGCACGGTGGCTAGGAAAACTCCCTAGAAAGGCAAACCTAGGAAGAAACCTAGAGAGGAACCAGGCTATGAGGGTGGCCAGTCCTCTTCTGGCTGTGCCGGGTGGAGATTATAAAGAACATGGCAAGATGTTCATAAGTGACAAGCATGGTCAAATAATAATCAGGAATAAATGTCAGTTGGCTTTTCAAGCCGATCATTAAGAGTTAAAAACAGCAGGTCTGGACAGGTAGGGGTTCCATAACCGCAGGCAGAACAGTTGAAACTGGAATAGCAGCAAGGCCAGGTGGACTGGGGACAGCAAGGAGTCATCATGCCGGTAGTCCTGACGTATGGTCCTAGGGCTCAGGTCCTCCGAGAGAGAGAAAGAAAGAGAGAAGGAGAGAATTAGAGAGAGCCAAGATTTTCAAAATGTTCATAAATGACAAGCATGGTCAAATAATAATCAGGAATAAATGTCAGTTGGCTTTTCATAGCCGATCATTAAGAGTTGAAAGCAGCAGGTCTGGGACAGGTAGGGGTTCCATAACCGCAGGCAGAACAGTGAAACTGGAATAGCAGCAAGGCCAGGTGGACTGGGGACAGCAAGGAGTCATCATGCCCGGTAGTCCTGACGTATGGTCCTAGGGCTCAGGTCCTCGAGAGAGAGAAGAAAGAGAGAAGAGAGAGAATTAGAGAGAGCCAAGATTTTCAAAATGTTCATAAATGACAAGCAGGGTCAAATAATAATCAGGAATAAAGTCAGTTGCTGTTTTCATAGCCGATCATTAGAGTTGAAAGCAGCAGGTCTGGGACAGGTAGGGGTCCATAACCGCAGGCAGAACAGTTGAAACTGGAACAGCAGCAAGGCCAGGTGGACTGGGGACAGCAAGAGTCATCATGCCCGGTAGTCCTGACGTATGGCCTAGGGCTCAGGTTCTCCGAGAGAGAGAAAGAAAGAGAGAGAGAGAAATTAGAGAGAGCATACTTAAATTCACACAGGACACTGGATAAATTCCCTGGTTTTCTAGAAATCTTGGTTGGAGGCTTACAAATTTCCTGCTTATTTTTTTCCTGAGTCCAGGAGTCCTCCAAACGGGATTTCAGTAACACCAGGGAAATTATTGAAAGTCAGTGATATTCATGACCTTTTACTGCATCCATGCTTCTTGATTTGACAGTTCAGACATGGCTGCAKGTGCAGCTGGGAGTCACAGTATGATTGACAGGGATGAAACCCCACAGTCTGGCAAGAGAATAGCACATCTGTTTAACATTGTTTAAGCTGTCTGTGATTATGAATGGGAGAAACTCCCAGGTGTGCCAAGCTTGTAGCATCATACCCAAGACAACTCGAGYCTGTAATCACTGCCAAAGGTGCTTCAAAAAAATACTGATTAAGGAGTCTGAATACTTATGTAAATGTGATATTTATTTTTTATTTAAAATTTGCTAACATTTCTAAAAAACAGTTTTTGCTTCATCATTATGGGGTATTGTGTGTCGATTGACGTGAGAGAAAAACATATTTTTTTATAAATTCTAGAATAATGCTGTAACTAAACAATTTGGGGATAAAGTCAAAGGGTGTGAAAACTTTCCGAATGCATTTTATAGTACTGAATTCAGATAGTAAAAGATAAGGATGATGACAGACTGTTGTTAAACTGTCTGCACAGAGATGAGGTCAACAGTGGGGCAAATAGGGGGCGCAGGTAGCCTAGTGGTTAGAGCATTGGGCCAGTAACCGAAAGGTTGCTGGATAGAATCCACGAGCTGAGAAAGGTAAAAATCTTTCGTTCTGCCCCTGAACAAGGCAACCCACTGTTCCCCGGTAGGCCGTCATTGTCAATAAGAATTTGTTTTTAACTGACTTGCCTAGTTAAATAAAGGTTAAATAAAAATACAAAAATAAGCTGATTGTTCAATAACATTTTCATCAAAGATCTTTTCAGCATGAGTTGTAGATTTGTGGTCCAGTCGTCTCTATTTAATCCAAGCAAAAATAGCATTTGTCATCCCTGACAGCTATGATATCATTGTTTTTGATGATATACAATAGTCATAAAATAGATTGAGTACTTTCCAGGAGGAAGTTGGACCCCGGCATGGTCAATGTATTGGAAAATCTCTGAAAGGAAGCGTCCATCTCCAACATATGAAGGATGGCATTGCATGAATGTCCTTTGTCATTAATATCTCCTCACTCTGTTACACACGTGGCTTCCTCGGACACTGTGGACGACATTACGGGTGCTTCCACTCACATTGGAAACACTGACACTGATGGTATATTTCAGGAAAAGAAATTGGAACAGTTGGCAAATAAAACCTTTACACACACAGTGGAGTCAAGCAGAGCACACATGAGGACATTATTTAATGCCGTCTTTGGCCAATAAGCTGTTACAATATATTTTCTTAATGTTCTCACAATTCCATAGACGCTACATTTTACATAGAAAGTGCCATCTACGTTATTTCACATTGTTGGGATGTAGAATTCTAGTTCCAAACATTCTCAAATGAACTGTATTTCGGCTCGGTTGCAAAGCATGTTTATTTGTGTTTTTTTGGGGGTGATCAACTATGCCACATCCTGTATGCAAATTATTATGGTTGGGAGTTTTCCTTCTTTCATGAGTCAGGAGCGGTCTGGAAAAAAAAAACTGTTGTGAGTGGCGAGAAAAGGTCAGAGAGCSTGTAGCACCTGAGTGGTCACTCTCGGTCTGAGTCAAAGTCTGTGTCTCAAACCAGATTAACTCTGCCCAACGGTAGATGACCAGCCTGTCTGTGCCCAAAGACCTTACAACTAGCAATGCAACAAACAAAAAAATGCAAGGACACCTAAACTTTAAGGACAGACAGACTGAATTCTGCAAACAAAAAATTATGAAATGCCTTTGTTGTGCCTGTTATGTATGTTATGCATGTTGTGTCTGTTAAGCCTGTTGTGCCAGTTATGTCTGTCATGCGTCTGCTGTGTCTGTTGTGTATGTTATGACTGTTACACCTTTGTTATGTCTGTTATACCGTGGTTGTGTGTGTTATGTCTGCTGTGTCTGTTATGTCTGTTATAACGTTGTTACGCCTGTTATGTCTGTTATGTCTGCTGTGTCTSTTATATCTTTGTTATGTCTGTGATACGTTTGTTAAATCTGTTCTATCTGTTAAATCTTCATTATGTCTGTTGTGGCTGTTGTTTCTGTTATACAGGTGTTATGTATGTTATGTCTGTTGTGTCTGTTATACATGTGTTATGTATGTTGTGTCTGTTGTGTCTGTTATACAGGTGTTATGTATGTTATGTCTGTTATGTCTGTTATACAGGTGTTATGTATGTTATGTCTGTTATGTATGTCATACCGTCGTTGTGCCTATTGTGTCTGTTATACATGTGTTGTGTCTGTTGTGCCGGTTATGCCTTTGTTATGTTTGCTATGTCTGTTGTTTCTGGTGTGTCTGTTGTGTCTGTTAAACCTTGGTTACGTGTGTTATGCCTTTGTTGTGCCTGTTATGTCTGCCTTGAATATTATGTCTGTTTTACATGTGTTATGTCTGTTATACCTTTGTTATGTATGTTATGTCTGTTATGTCTGGTATGCCTGTTATGCCTTGTTGTGTCTATTATGTCTGTTGTGTATATTATGTCGGTTATGTCTGCCTTGAATATTATGTCTGTTTTACATGTGTTATGTCTGTTATACCTTTGTTATGTCTGTTATGTCTGTTATGTCTGTTATACCTGCGTATGCCTGTTTGTGTCTGTTATGTTTTTTTGTGTATATTATGTCGGTTATGTCTGTTGTGTCTGCTCTTGTCTCTTATGTAATTTATACCTGTTATACATGTGCTGTGTCTGTTATGTCTGTTACATTTGGTGTGTATGTTATGTATGTTATGTATGTTGTGTCTGTTATACATTTGGTGGTGGTATGTTATGTATGTTATGTATGTTGTGTCTGTTATACATTTGGTGTGTATGTTATGTATGTTATGTCTGTTATACATTTGGTTTGTCTGTTGTGTCTGTTAATATATTTACTTGTTGTGTCTGGTATGCCTTTTATGTATTCATGCCTTGTTATGTCTGTTAACCTTGTTATGTCTGTTATGTCTGTTATACCATTGTTATGTCTGGTCTGTCTGTTATGTATGTTATACATGTTATAACCTTTTTTATGTCTGTTATACCTTTGTTGTGTCTGTTATGGCTTTATTATGTCTGTTATGTCTGTGTTGTGTCTGTTATGTCTGTTATGCCTTCATTATGCCTTTGCTGTGTCTGTTGTGTATGTTGTGTCTGTTATGTCTGTTAAGACTTTCATTATATCTCCTTATGCCTTTGTGCTTGTCTGTTATGTCTTCAACCCTTAGTGAAAGCAGAATCATAGCCTACAGACTTTGCCCGCCGACCAAAGTGAGAACCATAGAAATAGAAATGTGGAAGTGATTCTCCCCTGTTTCTTTTTTTCTGTCGTGGAGAGAGAAATGACACAAACACTTGTCTGCCAGGGGTAAGTGGATAGGAGGACGCACGCACCCAGCCTTGTTGACAAGCTCAGGAACTGATTCAGAGAAGGAATTGTTCAAGCATTTTTTTGGGGGGGCCAACTCACATAAGAGTAAATAGCTCATGTTTTAGCTTCAGCAGTTAAGTCAGAGTAATAGCTATGTTACTTCCGGTTAATGTCAGAGTAAATAGCTCATGTTTTAGCTTCAGTAATGTCAGAGTAAATAGCTCATGTTTAGCTTCAGCAGTTAATGTCAGAGTAAATAGCTCATGTTTTAGCTTCAGCAGTTAACGTCAGGTAAATAGCTCATGTTTTAGCTTCAGCAGTAATGTCAGAGTAAATAGCTCATGTTTTAGCTTCAGCAGTTAACGTCAGCGTAAATAGCTCATGTTTTAGCTTCAGCAGTTAATGTCAGAGTAAATAGCTCATGTTTTAGCTTCAGCAGTTAACGTCAGCGTAAATAGCTCATGTTTTAGCTTCAGCGGTTAATGTCAGAGTAAATAGCTCATGATTTTAGCTTCACAATCCGCCTCCACCCCCCTCCCCCATATACAGTATATAGAAAGACTGAATCAACACAGTACAATGACAAATACTGCTCCAGATGTTTACTGCACTGGGAATACAATGTTGAATAGTTTAAGGTAATATAGGAGTGCAACCATTCCTACCCTCAAAACGTCTTGCATGATGTCCTCTCGTGTTTAATGTCATCATCAGAACCGACAACTAAACATGAACATATTTCCCAGACGTGTGATATTCTCATAACTACAATTCTAAATGATCTGACATCTGACTGACTAAACAGAAAAGACAATAACACAATTCAACCAGAGTTTAAAGAAGGCTTGTTAGAAGTGGTGATTACAATCCCACTGGGCTTCACTCCTCTGACATCCCAGATCACCATGGAGAAAGCACTATTAATATGTCTCTCTTCACTGCCTGCACTAAAAATATGCCTGTAATTGCTTTTGTGTATGTTGTGTCTGTTATGTCTGTTAAGACTTTATTATATCTCTTATGCCTTTGCTGTGTCTGTTATGTCTTCAACCCCTTAGTGAAAGCAGAATCATAGCCTACCAGACTTGTGCCCCCGGACCAAAGTGAGACCATAGAAATAGAAAGTGTGGAAGTGATTCTCCCCCTGTTTCTTTTTTTTTCTGTCGTGGAGAGAGAAATGACACAAACACTTGTCTGCCAGGGGGTAAGTGGATAGGAGGACGCACGCCACCCAGCCTTGTTGACAAGCTCAGGAAACTGATTCAGAGAAGGAATTGTTCAAGCATTTTTTGGGGGGGCCAATCGAGCCAAAGTGCTTTTCAACTTTGAAGACGGGTAAACAAATAGCATTGTTAATAATGGGAGACCAGCCAAAAAGAAGAGCAAGGAAACAACACAGGAAGTTGGTCATTGTGTTGCTGGCTTTCTCCCACAATATCAAATCAAATAAATTTTATTTGTCACATGCGCCGAATACAACAGTGAAATGCTTACTTCCGAGTCCTTAACCAAGAATGCAGAGTTTTAAAAAGTAAAATGAAAAATGTGCTAATTAAACTAAAGGAGAAATAGTCGAATACAATCAATGTGCAGGGGTACGGGTCAGTCGAGGTAATTGAGGATAATGTACATGTAGGTAGGGGTCAAGTGACTATTCATAAATAATAAACAGAGTAGCAGCAGTGTATGTGAAGAGTGTGAAGGAATGTGTGTGTGTGTTGTTTTTGTTGTGTGTTTGTATGTGTGCGTGTGTGTGTGTGTGTGTGGCGTCATATGCATGTGTGTGTGTTTTGTGTGTGTGTGTATGTGTGTGTGTGTGGCGTCAATATGCATGTGTGTGTGTGTTGTGTGTTTTGTGTGGTGGTGTTTTATGTGTGTGTGTGTGTGTGTGGCGTCAATACGCATTGTGTGTGTTGTTTGGTGTGTGTGTGTGTTGTGTGGTGTGTGTGTGTGTGTGTGTGTGTGTGTGTGTTGTGTGTGTGTGTGTGTGTGTGTTGTGTGTGTGTGGGTGTGTGTGTGTGTGTGTGTGTGTGTTGTGTGTGTGTGTGTGTGTGTGTGTGTGTGTGTGTGTGGCATCAATATGCATGTGTGTGTTTTTGTGTGTGTGTGTGTGTG